>NC_052514.1:4759252-4972461 GCF_014356525.2 Nilaparvata lugens | reverse complement strand
ACACATGATACAGCCCGATGGAAATTGGAACAGAGAGATGAGTGACTTCTCCTTCTTTTCTTCTTCTTCTTCTTCTTCTTCTCTTCTTCTTCTCCTTCCTCTTCTTTTTCTTTTTTCTTATTCTTCTTCTTGAGTGCGGTAAGGACTTATCTGTTCTTATCTAGGCTATTTTTGTGACTATAGTGTGTATAATTAATATCGGGGCACCGAGCTTCGCTCGTTATTTTTATTTGATAAACAGAACGCAATTATCTAGAATGATCATGTTTTTATTCTACAGCTGGCTATACGTCAGCTTATGAATTTCGGGGATGCGATATTTTCCACAGAATCACTTGCTCACTTCTTACTATCCACGGACGACGTGAGTCTTAGCTGCTCCAGCCAAGGATGAATTAACATTTTAATGTTATTCAGCGAGTTTTCCCAAGGATGAGACCTAGTATAATCGAATTTTTATATTATAAACCTACTATGTTTCAAATTTCGTGAAAATAGTTAGAGCCGATTTCGAGATCCCTTGAACATAAATAACCAGATAACCAGATATAAAAATATAAACAGATATACAGAAATTAATATAATAGGATTATCAATTGAATAGAATAATATGGGGTTAATGTTTTGTTTATGTAATTGTTTTTAATTTTACATGGCTACAACATTCCAATTTTTATCTTTCTCTCTCTATTTTTATTCGAGCAAGCCCTCAATAATACATTTAATTCTCACCTATTGTTTTTGAAGTTACATAGAATATCCCTTCATCTCCCAAAATTTGTTATTAGAAGCTGCTATTAGTGTTCAGCAACACTTCAAGAATCTAGAATCAAAAATGTTTTATTGTCACAATAGTTATTTGTGCAACTGGTGCCCAAAGTGACAGTTTGCTGCACTGAAAGAAACGTTTACGGAATGGCTTCTTGAGTGCAGCAGAGGAACTTTGCGCAAATATTTCACATTAAATTATTCCTACAGTTATCATTGAATATGGAAAGTGGGTAATTATGGATAAAATGATGGCTGAAATCCATCAAATGTTTGTGTGTGTGTGATGCTGTTATTAATAACAACCTTAATTCATTCAAAAATTAATAATCCAATTGAAGTTGAAAATTCTCAGCCAAAGTTCTCATTTTTATTCATTCAAGAATCAGAAAAAATGCAGATAAAACAAAAATTCGCATTCAAAATACACGCCAACAGCTGGTTTTGATGACTGCAAAATGGCTGAACCGACAAACGCGCGACCTAGCGGGAAGAATCGTACCTAACTTCGTTCTTTCATCCAGCTAAGAACAGTATTCAGATATTCAGAATTATGATTAACTAGAATTACCGAAAAATACTATAAGTAAACTGGAAAATATCTATAAAATAACATAGACAACAGAAAATATTTTATTGTAGTATATTCTAATGTTATTTTATTAATTTTATTGACATGGATTTCAAACGGTAATTATTTAACCTGAAAATTCGAATTTCAAAATGTGTGTTTGCTACATTTCTCATTGCTTGGAGTTGAAATAATTACTGTCAATAGAAAATAACATTATTTATTATTAAATGATGAGAAGTTATTATTCAATCATGATTTAGATAAACATTATTCTTGTTTTGGATTTCTAGATTGGGATTTTATCATAAATGTAGGGTAGCCATTGAAATGATTCCCATCTAAATCTAACCACAGTCATTGTTACCAACTTGATTTTTGTTTTCGTGCACTAATCCTCCATATAACCCACCAACTATTTTGTGTTGCCATGTTGCAAATCTGGAGTGCAGAAAAATTTTTCCCCACACTAGAGCAGAAAAGTGATTCTTCGCGTTCTGTAATCAGTGCAGCAATGGCCACTTTTCAAGGTAACTGTGGAAAACAAAATAATTGCATTGACAAAAGTCACTCCATAAGAATACAGTAACAGTGATACTTTGTATACAAGTATACGTTATATATATATTATAATATTACAAATTAAAATACAAATAGGCTACTTAAATATTTTATCTATGGATAACAATTCCAGACCAGCATTTCCTCGATTGAATAAAATGCTCTATTCTTCAACCATCCTTTTACTGCTCTCTTAAAACTATCAAGATCATAATTCCGTACTTCCAGTGATATCCTGTTAAAAATTTTCACTCCTATATAGAAGTACATTTTTTGTGTTTTGGCAAGCCTAGCATGCCCCATATAACGCTGATCACTACACTGAAATTAAAATCAGGATAGAGAAGGCACGTGCTGCATTTATCAAATTGAAGAGTCTACTGATATCAAGAGATATGAAAATGGATCTTTGAATTCGTCTCCTTGAGTGTTTCGTGTTTCCAGTTCTGTTATATGGTATGGAAGCATGGACCTTGAATGAATTATGTGAAAAGAGAATTCAAGCCTTTGAGTTTTGGACCTACTGCAGAATGCTGAGAATCTCATATACAGACCATGTAACAAATGAATAGGTTCTCAGAAGAATGGAGAAAAGGCCAGAGCTCATAGGTGAAATTAAGGAACGAAAGTTAAAGTATCTAGATCACATAATGAGGGGAAAGAAATATGAAATATTGCACCTTATTATGCAAGGAAAAATAATAGGCAAGAGATCAGTGGGCAGAAGACAAATATCTTGGTTGCGCAACTTGAGGGATTGGTTCCAGTGTACATCCAATGACCTATTCAGAACAGCTGTAAATAAAATTATTAAAATCGCCATCATGATAGCCAACCTCCGCCATGGAGACGGTACATGAAGAAGAAGAAGAGCACGCCCCAGATCATTCTGATCACGTGACCGAGTGTTATGCTCATGAATGCTTCCCCTCGAATTGAAAACATTAGAATTTTGCTTTACAATAATATTAAACAATCCATAATGTAAATACATGGAAGTGGCAATATACCATTGTCCAAGAAAAAAGGCTTACAGGACTCCCTCATGCCCAAATTAAATATAGCATGCATAGCTCTTTTTTGACACAGAAACACCTCTTTTGCGCCACTAGAATTTCCCCACAGCAATGTACCATATTGAAGGTGAGAGTGGAACAGTGCGGAATATGCGTTTAGGGTGAGACTAATGCTAGTACAAGATTTCAACTTTATAATACAACTCTAGATAATCAAGTACAAAGCGCATCCGTATGACTTTTCCAAGAAAGTTTTGAATCAAGGTTTATTCCCAGAAGTTTAACAGACTTTTGTTGACACTTCACACTAGAGCTGAACGTTATAGTTTCAGTTTTGCTCTCATTGACAACGAGCCCGTTTGAAGAGAACCATATGTCAGCTCTTTCTCTCATATAGCTCATTATTATGGAATTAGTATTAGGAGATATATTGGAGCTAAGCAGAGTGGTATCATCTGCATATAGCACCGATTTCATTGGAACATACTTAGGAAGATCATTTATGAATACTATAAACATAAAGGGGCCAAGAACAGAGCCTTGGGTGACCCATTGTAAAACTTGTTTACAACTGGATCGCTGTTTACCAATTTTAACAAGTTGGAATCTGTCAGAGAGATAAAATTGTAATAGAGCAAGTTCTTTCCCCTGATACCATAGCATTGCAACTTCTTAATTAGATCAATGTGGGGCACAATATCAAAAGCTTTACCAAGGTCTAAAAGCAGCACACCAACCTCCTCCCTATTCTCAAAACCCTTAATAATATAAGAAACAACATTTTGCACAGCTTCAGCCGTATTCAGTTTTTGTCTGAAGCCATACTGTGCTGCTGAAAACAAATTATTTTTCTCAAAGTACTCTTCAATATTAATCTTCATAATACTTTCCAATACCTTGGATATAACAGGTACAAGCGCAATCGTTCTATAGTTACTGATATTTGTTCTCTCACCCTTTTTATAAACAAGCACGGTTAGAGTGGTTTTTAAACATTTAGGAAAGATACCACTAATTTTAGTGGTATTAATTAGATACGTCAAAGGTTCAATGATAACACAAAATTAGATAGCCCAAAAATGTCTTCAGACATTGAGTTACAGACATTTATTTATTTATTTGAAAATTTACATATTTGAGGGCACCAGGAACTGAATCCCATTATTGCCCTCATAACACACATTGAGCATACAATTTGAAAATATAATACATCTAAATGAAAATAGAATAACTTAACTAATATACTATTCAGTTTTAGAAAAAACAAAATACAAAAAAATAATTGAAAACCTTGCAAATATGAAACTTAATACACTAATATATTATGTAATACATAGGAAAGAAAAAAAGACAAAACTCAACAAACATGAATCTTATTCAAGTCCCGCCTGAACACACTGTCTGAACCAAAAAAATCTAATGCATCATTAAGCCTATTGTATAATCGAAGAGACCTAAACAGGGGAGCATTGTAACCACTGACCGTTCTACATCTGATAATATCAAAGGTGGGATGATCTCTGGAGTTGAACGCAGGAATATGGAACCTGATCAATGAGAGCAGCAAAGGAGAAGAAAATCGACCCCTTAACAGACCATGCACGAAAATCAATGAGTCTCTCTCCCGTCGTAATCTCAATGATACAAAGTGAAAGGTACCTCTCAAACGGTCTGTAGGAAAACCCAAAGGACAGGATTGGCCGAAGCGCTTTTAATAGAGAAGCCTCAAAAACTTATTCTGAACTACCTCAAGACCATGAGTACACGAATCAGTATGAGGGTTCCAAATCACAGAGCAATATTCCAACACACTCCGGACCAATGACACATAAACAGTACATATTGCATCAAGGTTATTGAAGTTGGCTGTATTCCTCATAACAAAACCTAGCATTTTATTGGCTCTAGCTATGCTATAGTCTATGTGCACTGAGAACCTGAGACAGCTATCAAAGATTGCACTCAATCCTCACATGTATCGACTCTTCCCAGACTCATACCATGTACTTCATAAGAAAAGTTCATCTTCAAATTTTTCTAGAGAATGAGATACACTTACACTTCCTAACATTCAAGTCAAGTCCATTGAAAGAAGACCATCTAGCCAATCCGTCAAGATCTTGCTGCAACAAATTACAATCATTGGAGTTAGTAATCTCCTTGTAGAGCTTTACATCATCAGCAAAGATCAAACATTTTGCTTTCTTTAACTGGAGAGGCAGTTCATTGATCAAAAGAAGGAATAAAAGAGGACCGAGTACACTCCCCTGTGGAACTCCTGAAGTGCTGAAAAAGGGAGTTGATCTAGAACACCTGACCATAACATAATTGGTACGATGGAATAAGTAACTTCTGAAAAGATTCACAAGTTGCACACAAAAACCCAAATCATCAAGTCTCCTCAACAGTGCTCCCTGATCAACACGATCAAATGCTTCTGCATAGTCTTTGTGAATGACATCAACCTCACCTCCAGAATCCATTACCATCGAAACATCCATAGTGAACTCCATCAAATTGGTGACCACAGACCTTCCAGGGAGAAACCCATGTTGACAGTCAGAGGACGGGAGTAACACAAAATCTCACCATACAAAACACGCTCAAAAGCCTTTGCGAAGACTGACAGCAGGGAGATCGGACGATAGTTATCAATGAGATCCTTTCTGCCAGACTTGAAAATGGGTATTACCTTGGAAATCTCCCACCTTGTAGGAAATAAACCTTTCGCCAAAGATAAATCGAATATATATTTCAATGGGTCAACCAACACATCTCTGCAACCTTTCACTATGAATGCAGGAACCTCATCCTCACCAGGAGTAGTGAGTGGCTTCATTCTATTAATTGCCCTCCTTATGCTCTCAACAGAAACTGATGAAATAGCTAATGAACTGGAATCCAAATCCCTTCTAATTCCATTTTCCTCACTTATCTGATTCACGTTATCACTAAAGGTGCAAGTAATTGGAGTATAAACCGACTTGAAGTACTCAGCAAAACCATCCGGCAATTCAGATCCCACAAAGGCCCTATCACCGAGCTCCATCCTCTGACAGATCCCCTCAGCCTCACGCTTACTATTCACAAACTTCCAGAACTCCTTCGACTCACCCTTGATATTCTCTGTACCCTAGTCATTATTCTACTCATCATTAGAACGGGATATGAGATTCTTCAGATCTCTTCTAATATCGTTGTACCGATTTCTATGATAGGCCGAAACATTTTTCTTCCGTGCGAGTTTGTTTTTCCTCTTAATCATCTGTATGATATTCCGATTAAACCAAGGAGGATACTTCGAGTTAATTGCATTGACACGTTTTTTTGGGATGGTGAGATCAAAACATGTATATATGATTGAATAAAAAAGATCTACCGCTGAATCAACATCTTTAATACTATAAAGAACCTGCCAATTATAATCTCTAAGGATATTGTAAAGACAAAGATAGTCCGCTCTCCTGAAATCATACTTCAACTCCCCATCAGATTGATGCTGATGACTCCCCCGACTTAACTGGACACCCGTCAGCAATTCCATGCTCAGAGCTGGGTGATGTTCAACATCTTCATGGATCAAAGGCAAAGACTCATGTTTGAGCCCTTAAATCTGCATACTAGACATTACCAAATCAAGTGTACGGCCATTGGCATTTTTAACATTATTATAAGATTGAAGATCAAAAAATCCTGAGAAATTGTTCAACTTTTTTGCACACATAGTACCATTCATTAAATCAAAATCCTTGTCAGTTATTTCAGGTAAGTTGAAATCACCAGCTATGAACAATTTATCTTCAATTATATGAGAGTATGATTCGATGTGATCAAAATATGATTCAAAGTCACCTATGAGAGCATTATTACAAAAGTAGACAATGTTAATATATATAGGACAAGTGGGTAATAGAATACGAATCATCAGATTCTCTGAATTTCTGAGATTATGAGACGAATTAATATCAAAACATTCCTCCGAGGGTATGTCCCTACGAACGGCAATCAGCACACCTCCACCACGACAAGAGTCGCTACCAGGTCTGTCTCTACGATAAACAGTGTTTCTCTCATCAAAAAGTTCAGAATCAACAAACCTAGAATTAAGCCAAGTCTCCGTTATCAAAATCATATCATAATCACAGGCAAGCTCCGATTGAAGGAAACCATGAGTCTTCGTTCTGAGACCCCTTACATTTTGATAATAAACTTTCAAGGAATTAATGCAATAGTTCATTGAGAAATTGAGAATCATAAGATCATCTTACCAGCCGCTCATCAAATAGAATAATTCAGTTACAGTCAGGAATATAAGTACATAATATCAGTTTTCTCTAATCTTAGACATGATAAGCTTGAAAAATAATCGTGACAGTATTTAATTTACACATTACCAGCCAACTATCATATCAGCATGCATGGTAATTGGGTGCTAACAACTAATTCTATGATTCCACATAAAACAATGTAGACTTCTTTAAATTATCATTTATCTAGTGAGATATTATTTTAGTGAGAGATTATTTCACTTACTTGATTGGGCTTGGCAGAAATGAAAGAAGAAAGCATTATAAACAAATGGATCGGTTGCGGAATTCAGAAAGCTATAGGACTATCAGTTGAAAAGATAAAACTGCTTTTAAAACAGAATAACAGTGTATATAGTCAATTCAGTAGAATGCGTTGTACCGTGGAACTGTACAGATATACATTAAAAGATAATTTCAATACTGTACTGCCTTCATTATAGTCATAGTCATATAGTATATAGTCAATTCAGTAGAATGCGTTGTACCGTGGAATCGTACAGATATACATTAACAAGATAATTTCAATACTGTACTGCCTTCATTGATAAGAGAGATTAACTTGCCAGATAGTTTCGACTACAAGATATTTAGTCATAGTAGAATAGATCATTTCCACAACTAACTTACTAGTGTCAGTAATAATAATGAGTGCAAATCATAGCAATAATCATTCAAAAATCCTATCAACTAATACCAATCGGTTAAAAACAATGTAAATATCCTATCAATTCTTGGAGAAGAATCAATCCAAAAATGCGCACCGACCTCGCGCACCCCGCCCCACACCAGGCCAACATATCCGTAACCCACTGCTTCTTATCAAAATACAGACACGATAAGCACAGCACCAGCCGACGAAAGGCGGAAAGCGCGCGCCCTCGGCGCACAAGTCCACACGCACCACAACAAACTAATTCGCATGAAAATCAGTGGAGGACGTTGGACAATTATGTTATCAAAGATCAATTGAATCAGATACTGAATCACTCATTACACATATATCTATAATCATAAAAAAATATAATAATCAATTCTGAATTTGAAACAAGAAGTATAAATAAAGAAAACCTGCAATTTAAATCAGCAAAAACAAATATGACTTCAATTGAAAAGCCTACTTGAAAGAAATGTAATTTGGGGTAGCCTATATAGAGAAAATAAGTATAAATAATGGTATGATCAGATATAGATAATGGTAAGTTGAAATTAAAATATAATAAAAAAGAAGTTCATATTGAAGTGAGTTCATAATTCATAAACTAATTCATCAGTATTCCATTTATTACCTATTATTCATCCATAATGTCCTGTAAGTCTTTCTCAGAGTAAATCTTAATCACCTTATCACCCTCACTAAACTTCATCTTCACATTACCTGTCATATCGATCCAGACGGATTTAAACCCTTTTGCTCACTGTAACTTTTTCGCCCTAGCAAACAGTAACCTCCTTTTGGCTGTCAAGGACCTGTTAATATACACCGGCTCAGCGTCACCGATGAAGCCCATATGTTGAGTGTTCAGATCACCTTTCATTTTTCTTCTCTGAAGAAGGGTTTCAACATCGCTCCTGCGCACAAAACGGACCGCGATTCCTGCAGTTGGTCGATTCTCTCTTTTTCGGAGACGATGACACGCATCAATAGAGTCCTTGTTGACGTCCATATTCAGTGTTTTACACACCTGAATAACAACTTCAGCGACATCCTCATCAGCTATCGATGGAACTCTGTAGATCTCAACAGTGTTACGTCTAGAGTATTGCTCCAGATCATCCATCTGATAAGAAATGTCCTCTACCCTTTGACACAGTTCCCTATTTTCATTAGAAAGTTTTTTTATTGTGGACTGTTGTTCACTAATCATATCGGCTTGCTTCGCCAGCGTCTCACAGGTTCTGTCAATTTTTTCTGTACAAACGCGTATAGCATTGGATAAGTCCTCATTCAGCTTAGTTCGACTATCAGATATTAATTTCTTAAGCTCCTTCATCGATCTATTAAAAGTTTCAAGATCAATGAACGATTTTTTTACACTTGAAGATGGATTCACTCTCACTGGTGTTGAGTCCGAATTACTTCTTTGTATACGCAATTTAGTTGTACATTTAGTACAATACCATGCACGGTTAGCGAGTTCCTCAATTTCTGCTTTCCCCAATCCCACACATTTACCATGGAATAAGCACTTGCACTGTTCACAGACAATCTTCTCCTTCGCGTTTCTATCCACCGATATATTACAAACACTGCACGTACTCATTATTTGTGCCAGAACAAACTGATCGACAAAGTAATGCAAAATTTGACTTTATCACAGACAATCTCACGAGTGTAATAGCGGCTGGATAGATGAACAGGATATTCAGCAAGACATAGGAGAGAATAGAATTAATAGTGAACATAGAATTACTGAGCTTAGCAACGATTTTATTTACATCTGCGGGCTTCACAGCACCCAGTCTAAAGGATTGCAAGTCACACTGTGAATTGGACAATCCAGACGACATCAGAAGCACTAGCTCCGTGATTGATATTACAAGAACAATTATTGGATGAATTTACAAAGATCATTAATTTCATCAGCAGATAGGGGAGGAACCATTTTGTGAACGATTTTTTGGCAATCGTCCCGTATCTGTATTAATAATCTTCCAAGCAGCTTTGCAAATATTAGAGGACTTCAAAATATAATCATCATTAGCCTTTATCCCTATAAATTTGCTTAATCTCCTATGATTTTCTATCAATTCAGTAGGCTATTGTTCTTGCATTTTTTATAACTTTAATCCAACAGTGTTCTAATTTCTTCCAATTCGGGTGTGTACCAAGCTTTAGATTTCTGAATTTTACAGCCCTTATTGAAGGAGTTGATTTTTTTAGTTATTATAGGGCAGCACTCGTTGAAATTTTTAGATAAAACCTTCATGAAAGAGTCAAAAGCCAGATCTACATTATCTGCCTGAACAGTTTCCGACCAATCAACTCTGTCTAACCAGTACTTTAACCTGCTTATGCTTGTTTCATTAACTAGTCTAAAGCTGTGAGTCAAAGTGTTATCGGATGGGCACGTTAAACTGTCGGTCCCGGCTGAAGTATGACAGTCGTAAGGCCCATTGACGGCTTAAATTATATATTCAGGCGGTGGGACCTTCCCGCAAGGGACTCCCCACCAACAAAAAGCCATACGAATTTACTTTTTAGCTGTGAGTCAATGATTTATCCTTGGTACTATTGTAGTTGAGCCTGTTAAAATGCCTGCAATCTCCAATACCAAACGCAAATGATCAGACAAATGCGGCTGTACTGTCTTACACTTATATATGAGGGTGGAGATTAGAAATGAAGTTATCCAGGCAAGACTCAGATCTGGTAGGATGCAGATTACACAAAAGCAGTCATAGGATTTCAGCATATTTATAAACGAGACGTTGGTGGATCTCTTCATATTAGGGTCAATGTTCAAGTCACTAGCTATGACTATTCTCAAGTTAGAGTATTTAGAATTCGTATTTTGTATAAAATCAAATAGTTGAGACATTTTTTCGGTAAAAAAGACAATTGGAGAGTCGGGCGTACGGTATACAGAAACAATTAATTATTCAATACTACTGATAACTATCATTACTGCCTCAATAGTTTGAAATCACAGAGAAAATCAATGTTGACAACCGAGAAAGGGTGCATGAAAGGAGGGAGGAGGATAAGTAGCACTGTTACGCTGCGGCGCGGTCCTCCCCCATGATTAATGCGCGTAATGGCCTGTCTATCGCATCGCTCCTACTAGTCTATGCATTCAAATTATGTATTTCAGGAACGCTATCTTATGTATTTTCGGTCACTGAACACGATTTTTCAACTCTCAAGCCTTAATAATTGATAATTCTCATCATAATATACTAATTATGGTCAAAATTACAAACTTCATCTCATTATCATTATTTATGATTACATTGTAATGATAAACCATCCTGTTAGGAATCCTAATGTGTTTCTCAGTCGATAAAAAACTGATATTCCATTAAGAGAGAATAATTATTCGATTTAGTTCAATGATCACTTTGGAATTGCGAAAGTCAAGTAATGGAGTAAGTTAAACAAATAATATAGGCTACCCCATATAGAGCACCGTGTAACAGGAGTAAAATATTTTCTTAACATAAATTTACAGTTGAATCACAAATAATGCCAATTACTCCCATGTGATATGACTAAATATTTGATTACAAAGGAAATACAACTCTAAAGCTGCGTTTACACCAAAGTTATTAAGGAGATGTTAATATAACTAATCTTTATAGATACTATTAGATTGAACATAACTTATCATACATATGATGGACATATGTGTTTGCCAAGTTCCGTTCAATCTAATAGAATCTATAAAGATTTTGTTAATAACTTTGGTGTAAACGCAGCTTTATCAACTGATTTCTGTAACTTATATCTACGAATAGATACTTTTCATCTGGCTGAGTTTGACTGATTGTCTTGGGGTGGTACTTGAATGAATGTGGAATGAGAGATATCTTTGTTGAATTTGAAATATTTGGAGAGAATACTGTTGGAAATCTATTGAGGGGGGATCAGTATAATTAAGGTGTGAGAGCAAGCAATCAATTCAATGAAACAACTACAAGGACTCATGAACGGTTCAAATATGAGAGATTGTCAAAGTATATTTGAAAGAAGTCAGGAGCTATTTGTGGAGTTTTATTAGAATCAAAATCGATGACTACTTGAAATTTATGACTGATTATTGTAACATAGTTTAAATTATCTTAAATTGTATTCATGCTCATAGGAAGGACTATCCATACTTTTTTCATTCAATCACACAACTATGTTATAAAGTCTGTTTATATCTAGAAAATATAAAAAAAATACTCATAGAAGTAGAAAATAATTTCCAATAAGGAAACATTAACTCTATACAGTCAATACATTGACTCTCTGAGAGTTTAATAAATGTGACAACTGACAACCGATCATGCTTTGGAGCAAACCCTCATTCGATCATCCAAAACAGTGATTGGAATAGCTAGTTCTTCAAAGGCTTTCCTAAAATGGCTGCTACTATATAATAAATCTTGCATCAAAGATATTCTGTTCAAGTATGTTGACATCATTATGGATATCACAGGAGATTGTGAAGAAAGTCATCTAATGAAGTAAAACAAGAAAATGAGAGATGAGAATGATCTCCAGAAGCATAATCTTCTCAAGAGAACATAACATTTTTCTTCAAGACTCTGATGGACAATAGAATCTGCATAATGTTATCAATGGTCTGGAAGCAAGTGAAGAAGTGTGTGATTCTCTTTTGAACGTATAGAAAGAAATAGTTATTCGGTCTCCAACGATTTTTATCTGAACATAGTTGTAACAAATTGTAAAAGTGTATTCTCACCTATATAAAGAACAGAGTTCTTTCATTCTCCACGATGCAATCAAACAAAAATCCTAGTCTTAGTTAATTCTAGAACAAAAAGATCTGATCTCTGTATTTTAACTAGGTAGCTGTTTAAAGATAATTCAGCATTAAAGTTTTAGTGCAGCATGCATTTCTACAATAACCGCAATCTCTGTCAACATCTGATGGATATTTGAAAAAAACTCTTAATCTCAATTGGCCCATGAAATTGTAAGTGAAACTAGTTGTGGACTTGACTAAATCCCTAAATATCGTTGACAAATTCGCATAATGATAACATGGCTCTCCTGAATTCAACTCCTACTTCACTTTTCAAAACTTCAATACGCTGCAAGATTATGGAAACTTTGTGATGAGAAGAGTTATGAAAATTCTCAATAAAGATGAAGTGATACAGGTGGACATAGCTTTTCATGTCTATGGTCTAAAATCAAACAAAGGTAGTGAACATATTAGAAGCAGCAGAGTAAAAGAATCACTTCAATAATATGCTCTCCAAACCATCGAGACTTGATTTCTAAATCTGTGACAGAGATTTATTAATGTGACATCCAAGAATCTATAAAGGAATAATCCATAAGTTAGCTACGTGCAGGAATACATACATTCATTCATTCATTTGTGGATAAAATTACAGATCATATAAATATGTTCGGGAAAGAATAACAGGCATGACTCAAAACTATTCGAATCCCAAATTTTGATACTGAATAACTTGTTACCATTTCAAAACAGTCTGAACGGGAATACCATAATGGATGAATCAATCAAAAGTTAGTGAAATATCATTATAATAATACTGTTAGAAATAATATGGATGAATATTTAAATTTTCATTTCATTTTGATTTCACACATATCTATTATTATATTGGATATAATTTCTCAAAAGTTCATGACAACTGAAGATTCACAAAAGAATAACATTTTCATACTAAACATAATCATTATGATAATGAATGAATGATGAATTCCATTCCCACCATGAAGAACTAAGAAATTCCACAAATATTTCTTGGAAATTAACTGACCACTATATCAAGTAAGCGTGGCCAGTGTGCAATTAATAATATAATTAGGCTGCAGCGCATCACAATAAATTAATTTCAGATAAAAACAATAGAACATAAACATATATAATATTATCTTTATTCTATCCTAATATATTTCTTGAAACCCAAGTTTCGTTTATTTCAAACAGTCATTTCTAGTTTCCTTGCAGAATGACATGAAGTTTGTAATTTTGACCATAATTAGTATATTATGATGAGAATTATCAATTATTAAGGTTTGAGATTTGAAAAATCGTGTTCAGCGACCGAAAATACATAAGATAGCGTTCCTGAAATACATAATTTGAATGCATAGACTAGTAGGAGCGATGCGATAGACAGGCCTTACGCGCATTAATCATGGGGGAGGACCGCGCCGCAGCGTAACAGTGCTACTTATCCTCCTCCCACCGCCGCATCAATGATCGTAACCCCAAAACTATATATAACATTGGATTCAGCAAGAAACGGCCTATAACGTTTATTGGGAGCCTTTTCCTCTAAGTCGGCTAATTACTTGAATATTCGAGAAATAACAAAAAGTCCATAATAAAAAAATACATTTTTCGAGATATTTTATTTTTTTACGGAAAAACTATGCGGTTTATCGCAAAAATGTAGAGAACCACATAGAAAGCCAGTTATGTGTACATGATATTGAGGAAAAATTAAATGCTGTACTATGAATAGTAACTGCAGGACAGGCGATTTTATAAACGCGCGTTTTTTACAACCTAACCCCCTTCCCCCCAAGCTGTCGACCACCCTGGGACGTGACGACATCGAGTTTCATATACACTAAAGACCCCCTAACAATAATCCAAAGTCAAATTCTCTGCCTCTCTCATGTATGCTCAATGTAAGCCAGCGCCTGGACTATTTATTGAACTCTCAATATATAGAACGAATTAATAAAAGTCAGGTAACATGTCAAATTTTCAAACAAAACAAAGTTATTCAGCAATCGATTCAGGTCAAGAAGACATACACAATTTTTAAACTATACATTTTACGAACCTGCTAACTTGCTGCAACTAAATTCGGGCCTCGGTCATTCTATGTACTAAATTTTGAGCTATAATACGAAAACAACAAGAGTTTGGCACTCACAATTTTAACAATATCTAAACTCTACTTTTGAGAACACATTATCCAAAACTCAATAAACTCAGACATTATGAAACTTACTACACTTTACTTAAATTCACGCACACAATTAACTATTTAATTTTTCATCCACTGATTCTATCAATTTTATATTACTATAAAAACTACAACAAAAGTACTGATAATGAAAAACTTTTCGATTTGTCCCTCTGGATGGGCAACAGACCCATTCAGAGGACCAAGGCTCGCGCACCATTACATGATTTTTCGTTTGCATCTCAATACCAACTGTGGCCTTTTCACTGAAAATTATTCCCCCTCCACGAGCGTTGAGCATTACTTACAGTGGAAAAGCCAAGCTGCAAAAAGGCCAATGCTCGTACAATTTCAAATATAGTGGCTTTTTCGACAAGAAATTGAAACTGCATTTGAAAAATGCACGAAAATTGCTTTAATTCCGACAACTAAGCAACAAGTTAGCAAATTCAAACAAGACAGAGTCAATTCTCAGACTAAAACGCAGGGTTCAACATACAGTAAAATCAAAGTTCATTCACAAATCAAAGTTCAAAGACATGAAAAATAATATAAGATACACAAAAACAACTACAATACTACCCTCTCAATATCACACTATTACAACATGACCACTTTCTCATTTGAAAAAATAAAGTTGGAATCAAAATGAAGTTGGATCCATGTGACGGATCCAAGATGGCGGAAAAAAGTATTGAATCGACAGAAATAGTTTGTTTTTCAATTGGAATAGTATCCCCATGGAACCTATTACTGTTATATCATATTTGTAACTCTATAAATAATATTACAAGTTGCGGATCTCAGAGATCGATACAACATTTCATGAGCGAGTTCTTCAACCCAGGGGTCTCCAATTCATACAATAAGTACATAATAGGAATGATAGGGAGAGGAAAAATAAGATAACCTTAGGCTATTTCTGTCCCAAATTTAGGTAAGGTTACACATAGTCTGAATTGGGTCAAGTCTTGTAGTTCTCCACTTCACAAAATTCTCAGTCCTTGCATATTTTCACAAAGTAGATTTTCAAATTCAGATGCTTCTAAACCTAACATAAAATACTACTACTATTACATCACTCTTTGGTGCTACAGCCAATTTAGGGCCTTGACCTCCTTCAAAATGCCTCTCCAATCTTCTCTGTCATCAGCTTTCCTTCTCCATCTCCTGATACCCGCCTTCCACAATAGTCTTATTCCACATCCTCCAGCCAGCGCATAAAATAAATATTCTACACTAGTGACCCCCCTGGGTTGGAGAACTCGCTCATGAACTTATTGTAGTCTTGTAAATACGCATTTTATACAGAATTGATGAAAATCTTGGAAACAGCTAAATATCTCTTCAGCATGAATAATTTGACAGAAGGTTTCATTGGGGATCCTATTTGAAATTAAAAATTACTCTGTCGTTTTAATATCTTCGACCATCATATGAATCCGAATTCATTTTTTGAAATGAGAGGGTGGTCATGTGATACATGATTTTGATACTGAGTTCCAAGAGAAAATAAATGGCGGAAGCTGCACATTGATATCTCAACTCGTAACAGTTTGTTGCTGTAAAAGTTGTGAATCATGTTGTTTACTAACAAGCTGAAATCATGTGTCAGTGCATGAAGAGCCATGACTGGCTTCCAAATAGCCTTGGATGATGTCATGAATGAATGAGAAAACTGTAGTAATTTATTTATCCATTCCTATTTTATTTATTATCTATTGATTCATACAATAAGTGTACCATCAAAAATAAGGTAACAAGTTGCGAATCTCAGAGATCAATACAACATTTCATGAGCGAGTTCTTTAGCCCAGGGGTTTCCAGTTCGTACAATAAGTTCATCATCGAAATGATAGGAAGAGGAAAAATAAGATAACCTTGCGCTATTCTCCTCCCAAATTTAGATAAGGTTACACATGCAATGTATTCTTCAGCTGATTAAATGACAATAAATTTTCCTCTGATACACTTCTAATGTTATTTTTATATCCTGGAAAAGGACGAAGGAGTTAGTCATTTTTGTTGCCCAACGAACTTGACCTGACTTTCTAAAGTTATTTTAAAACATACAAACAGACGAACAACGACTTTGGCCTTTCAGCCTTCAGCGAATTCAATCACAACAAATTTCCGCCGCGTTTACACCAAAAGTATTAACAAAATGTTAATAACTTAATCCTTATAGATTCTATTCGATTGAACGAAACTTGACAAACACATATGTTCATCATGTGTATGATGAGTTATATTCAATCTAATAGAATCTATAAGGAATAAGTTATTAAAATTTTGTTAATAACTTTGGTGTAAACGTAGCTTTATGCACTTTCAATGTTATTTTTATATCCTGAAAAAAGACGATAGAGTTGGTCAATTTTGTTGTCCAACTAACTTGACCTGTTAGATCAATTCTTTTTAAAGATATTGTAGAACATACAAACAAACGGATAACGACTTCAGTAAGTCAAAAGTGAGAACTCACTAAAGCTTCTTCCTCCTCTTCTTCCTCTTCTTCTTCTTCTTCTTCTTCCTCATCTTCTTCCTCTTCTTCTTCTTCTTCTTCTTCTTCTCTTCTTCTTCTTCTTCTCTTCTTCTCTTCTTCTTCTCTTCTTCTTCTTCTTCTTCTTCTTCTCTTCTTCTTCTTCTTCTTCTTCTTCTTCTTCTTCTTCTCTTCTTCTTCTCTTCTTCTTCTTCTTCTCTTCTTCTCTTCTTCTTCTTCTTCTTCTTCTTCCTCCTCTTCTTCTCTTCTTCTCTTCTCTTCTTCTTCTTCTTCTTCTTCTTATTCTTCTTCTTCTTCTTATTATTATTATTATTATTATTATTATATTATTATTATTACCTGGATTAGGCGTACAAACCTGTTCCGGTTTCAAAGGGTATAACTACAGTATTTATCTTACCATCTTTTCAGATGTCTGTCAATATTCTTTCTACCGTAGTGTCTATATTCATGACAGCCTTTGCCGTTCCACATGGTTTCTCCAGTTCAATCTGTTCATTCCAAGTTGTGCAGCTAATGATGATATTCCTAACTCATTTCCAATGTCATCATTGCGGAATCTGTCTAACTTTGTGCAACCTTTCACACTTCGAAGAAAACGCATCTCTGCTGTTTGAAGTCTTCTTGCTCACTCACTGAAGCTTGTTCAATTATTATCATTTCCAGAGCGTTGACCAAGAAGTCTCTTTCAAAATCTTCAAGTAAGACAGACACAAGTCAACAAGCTGAACCAGTCGTGGAGATAATAATAGGAGAGAATTCGACATTGGCAGAAGGAGAATACATGACCAAGAGGACAGGTAAAAGCGGAGACAGTCTGATCATTGGATCATATTCACCCCCTCTTGACGATGATTATTTAACAAGATTTCATTATGTGTGAGTATTATTCATACCATAATCTCAGTTGTAGCTTCTCGATTGTGGACTGACAAACATTTCATACAAAGTAGTTTCAACCTCTTCTATCACTTCATTCAAATCCAGAGAGCATAGAATATAAAAAAATTAGGAAGAGAAACAGTTTTGGGTTTATCCTGTTGATTCTCTCCCAATATTAATTTATATTGTGATTGTGGGATGAATAAATACCTAAAATTCTACAAAAACATCATAAGAGAATGTTAGTCTACATCCTCTACTCTGTTATTCCGTCTATTGCTTCATTTATGGAGAAATAACACTATACATGAATATCAAATAATCATCATCACCTCTTCAATCACTCTTATCTTCCCATCCTATTTGTATACATTCAACCTCGATTTTTTTTCATATACAGGATGCTCTGAAAAATCATTAATTACATACAAAACGCATGAAAAAAAGACAAAATCTGTTAAGCCCTCTACAAATGTAATTGAGGATTATTTTTTTTAGAGGTTGCGTTTGTCTATTATAGACTCATTTTACATACTTTCTACAAGTTATGTGATAAAATATTTTGTGTTTCTCGTACATTTAACATAGTAAATTTGCTTCAAACCATGAACGAGCTTGTTTTTTGGGACCAAGTTTGGCGTATTTTGTCACATATCTTAAAAACTGTAGCAACAGGTCTGGAAACGGTTTTATTCAATTTTTCAGTTCATCTCACATAGAGTACGCTGAATTGTACATCTTAATTGACAGCCAACAAATACCCGTAGGGCAGGGGAACTGAAATTCAGACGAATTATTTCACTCTGTATAACTTGGTAACTAAGCATTTTCGGACCTATGTTAGTTAGAACTTTTTTTTCTTTTTTTGATGTGAGAAATCACGCCCTGACTTATGGGTACCTTGTTTCAAAACACTCTTTATATTATAATAGCGAGTTTAATTTTCAGCTGAAGCTGTCTCTTGCATCCCACATGCCATCTCACTCTATCCATCCAATCTCCCTCAGTTCAGTTTTTGACTTGCCTGGCCTGAATCTATCAAGTGTTCAGCAAATGCCGACTTCTGTATATAATTTTAAGATTTTAGTGCTTGGATATGTTCTAGAAACCTGATATGGAAATTTCTACCCGTTTGTCCGATATAGAATCTGTTGCAATCACTACATTTAAGTTCATAGATTCCAGATTTTACAAACTTATCTTGTTATACATTTGAATTTTGATTTTTTTTTTATCATTTTGAATGCATTATTTGTTGTCCTATAACCTAGAATGAATTGATTTTTTGTAAAAGTTTTTCTTATAGCTTTATTAAATATTGTGTTATATGGAGCACAAAATGAATATATTCTTTATTCCCAACATTTTCTTGATTATTTTGAGTTCTATTCTGTATTAATTTCCCCTTTTCGTTTGTAAATCATTCTATCAATAGTTTTGGTATTATATCCATTTGTTATTGCCATATATTTTATTATGTTCTTCTCTTTTCTGTAATTATCTTTTGACATGGGAATATTTATTAGCCTGTGTATCATTGAATTGAAAGTTGGAATTATTTGTTGCCAAGGATGATTTGAATCTCTAGGAATTATACAATCTGTTTGTATGGCTGTCGACGACAAAATACAGTATGAATACAGTAATTATGTGTAAGAGTTAATCTGTCTTGTCAATCATAGAAGCAGTCACTTTTCCCCCAGCTCGTTCATGTTATTTTCTAGAATTCTGAAGAATAATGTAGTGATTCTGATAGATTGTTCTATTGATTTGAAGGTGTGAACTAGCGAATGAGAATGGACTTTACAATGAGAAAATTGAACCGGAGATCTACAAACGGACATCAGATAGCTACGAAATGACGGGAGCTGAAGAGAAACAAAAGCAAGATCTATCTGAGAATTTTATACGTATCAAGATGGAAATATGGAAATGCTCTAAATCCCAGGTAACGTTGCGAAAAGACGCTCAAGTGAAGTCATGACTAAATTTCACCTCGAATCCAGCTTTCTTCCAAAAACACATTGTCACTCACCGAGTTATAACAGGATTTCAAACATGCATCATAGTGCATGCGTCGACAATTCTGTCACTGATACTGCAAGACTCACACCACATTTTTTAAGTATGATCACGCAACTGAAACAACAGCCAAAATAAAGGATCTACTAAATTTGAAACAGTTCCTGACAAACCCTTATGCTCAGATATTCTACAATTTACTAGTATCTGAATCAGGTAGAGAAGATGACGATGGTTTGCTGACAACCCTTCAATTGATGAAGCTGAACGACTGGCTAAACAGATCAGGGTCCTAGCCACATTTTGTTCAAATTTTTTTATTACAATTTCCTTCATTAATTAATGTTTTTTATCATTATGAATGTATAATAAATACAGCAGAAACAGCATATGGATATTTTTTCATACCCTGTTTTAAGGCATTTAAGCAACTTTAAACTTTGAAAATGGAATACTGGAACTTTTTACTTTTGGGCCTTTGTTCGTTTGTAGCCGTGTCAGGTCCACGTTATAACGGCAGTGAGGAAAGATAGCAAGTCAAGGTTGCCGATCCTCTCTGTCTTGTTAATGCCTTCTAAAGACGGTAGCTGATACAGGTTTATTAATATAATATTAACTGTTTATTCTCGTTTAAAAATCAATTATATCTTATTAAGCAAGAAATCATATTTTTCAATTATTCAATAATGAATTTTCGCAATCAAGATGGAATATTTTGTTAATTAATTATTAAATCTACATTGTTAGAAACCGATCTGGCAACAGAACAAAGCGAGAAAGAGATAGCGTAATTCGCTTTGTTGAATGATATACAAGGAGTAGTGAGCTCGCTTCCGCGGTGGTAGTTCAAGCCACACCAAAAAACGTCAGCTAGCGGTAGTTTGGTTTTGTTTTTGTTTTGATGAGTGTGGTTCTCTAGACGTCTGAGTCCCGGTTTTTAGGGGACAAGTAGACGTGAGCTATACCCGTCTAGTTGTATCCTCTCTCAGGAGGTGACAACTAGTCGAGGGGACACCCTGTCGTGAGGGTGCGAGGTGTCAAGTTGTCGTTTACGGTCGGGACTAGTTGACACCTCCGGTCCAGTAGGTGTCAAGTAGTCGGGGTGACAACTTGACGGCAGTGGCATAATTTTACGAGGGTACAAGTAGTCGTCTACGGTCATGACAACCTATCCCCTCGATTCCATTCCACAACAAATCACCATTCCGGCTGGCTCTTCATTTGAAAGTTGGAAAATGAAGCCAAACTATCAAGTTCTATATGGAAAGGAATTAAGATTCCCAATTTTGTATTATCAACATCATGTCTTTGTGAGTGAGCCTTCTCAACCATGGTGCAATCAAGAATAAGTATAGAAACAGACTGGATGTTGATAGAGCCTCAAAATATTTGTCTAGCATTAGTGACAAGTTATTTGTTTGACAAGTTATAAGTTATAAGTTTGACAAGTTATTTATAATTTGTGAACAGGTTATAAAATTTGTTTGAACAGTGTTTGTGAGTGTAGAAGACACAGACACAACTTGAAGATTCTCATTGGCCTTCTTATGGTCTGATTGCAATCTGAGCGCCAGTGTGTATAAATAATTATTTATCCTCATATTAATTACTAGACTTCATGTAATACTGTACCTCAATTATTGATAAACCAGACTGATAGCTACATCTGCCATATCATTGATGAATGAAAATTTCACTGTCCTATCATTAGGCTCAGTTTACTCCTAAACGATGCGTCTGACGGGAAAATATAACTAAGCAAAATGTGTTTAGAATTGTGTTCTACATCTGGTTCAGTCATCAAAAGGGCTTATTATTATTTGTTTTCTGTTTTCAACTAACTCGAAAAAAATTGTCCTAAAAATAGCAAAGATGGCGAATATCTCCCGAACCGTGCGTTTGACGGGAAAATGTTACTGAACCAAAATTGCTTGGAATTCAATTCTACATCATAACCAGTAATGAAAATTGCTTGATCCCTCCTCTCTACGCCGCAGGGGTGTAAGTCGTGTCAACTGGTGCTCTGTAGGTGATAAGTAGTTGGGGTGACAACTAGACGGCTACCCGCGGGAGCGAGCTCGGTGTGGCCTGCTCAATTTAATAACATGGAAAGCGAGTTTGTTGTGGCATGCGCTTCAGTTATTCCTTTGTTTAATTTTTCAGATTAGACGAACTCATTATTTTTTCTACTTTATAAGGAATGAATTTATCAGCTTCAAGGAGATCCGTGATATAAAGTACGTCGCGGGAGTGGAAGTTTCACTAATAGATTACTCATCTGATGTGAGAAGAGTTAAGGTGGTCGAGACTAAGTACTACTATCGCAAGGACCATACGGTTCATTCGGACGTGCATGTAAAAGCCTCGGCACTGAATTTCGGTAAGTCTCAAAACTTACTAACAGTATTTTGTGTCCAACTATAAGGCTTACATGATATTATCATCGGTGAGTTTTACTTCTCAAAGTCAGTGGAAATTGAAGGAGAGCGTACTTGTAACATTTCAATCCAAACCAATCCAATCAATTTCAATTCAATCCAATCCAACTTTCCCCCAATTCCCCCTTTTGGAATTAGAAAGACGACAGCTGGTTCACCCTCTGCTACCCCCTCTTTGAATTGGGAACCCTAAAAATGTCATTTCACACACTGCTGATCTTTTTTGGAATTTCAAGGACACAGTCTGCGTCCAAATAAACCCCCCCCCACACTGTGGGCAACCCTGTAATATTTTCCAGAATCTATTGATTGTGATATTGATACAGAGGGTTCAGCTAGTTCTATATTATTTGATAAAATTAATTTGTTGATTGAATAATAATAAGTTTGATAAATTTCTTAGTTCTATATAATCTTGTTAGTATATAACAAGCCTTTTGTTATTTTCTAGCTGTTTGATGATCATTGAATAAAAGTAATATGTTCACTTATGTAATATGTTACTCAATGTCCGTGTTTTTGTTAAAATAACAGAACCTCTTAGTGCCGGTTTCCGAGCTCGAGATTTAGCTGAGTTCTAGACTTCAACTGGCTTAAAACTCTGGAGTCAGAAAATTGGCTTTCCGAGTCAGAGCGCTAACGTAGTTGAGGACTTAATAGACTCTGGAGTTTAGAGATCATGTTAGACCATGGAGTTTATAATTTCGCTTTCTGTGTGAAGGGCTTATAAGTCCAGGACTTGAATTAGATTCTCGCCTCTTTCCGAGTCAAGGATTTATCAAAAATCGTTAAGTTCAGGACTTGAAACAGCGTGATTTTAAACCCTCGACTGTGGTAGGGTTTAAATTCAAGTTCTAGACTTAACTGAGCAAACACAATTCAGTTATTGTTTTGAAGTGGATAAAAAGCCAAATAGATGTCATGGAATACCTTATTATTTGGATTAGTCCATCTATATTCATAATTTTCAGTTTGCACGTTCATTTTGGAATATAACTGTATCAGAATTATGCGTAAAAAACTAATCTCATTTTACGACTGTGACATAACCTGAAAATGTTCAAGCAAAATAATACAAGGATTACATTGGAATTTATATTCCAATCTGAATGTTATTAATCAATGTCATATTCAACATGGAGGTTGGTAGCACTGGCTGCCTCGATTGTTTGCTCTAGTGTCGTGTCTGTTATTTTTCATATTTTAAAATGTTTTCGATAGTTTTTCATCAATAATCGATAGATTTTTCATAAAAGTTAGTGATGGACTTTCAGTAATGTGTATAGAAAGTTTGTGATTTATTGGAACTTGGATTTATTCAGAATTTCATTTGTTTCTAACCTAGTGGACATTGCAAGAAATTGACAGTTTGATTACACTTTTCGAGCTTGATGAACCTTGAACCCTCTGCTAAGAACCTAACGGATATAAATTTACTCTCGCAAAAACTGTCTCTAATGATTACTTAATTGTGAGAAGTGATATAAAAAGGAACACTCCTAAACGCTGTTGTTTTCCGTATCAATTCTTACCCCATCTGTTGCTTGTGTTACGATTGACTGTGAAACATCGTCGGAGTTATCCTTTCTGCTGTTACAGTGTTCAATTATTTTCTCTCTCAGTATCACTCACCCTCTCAATTTCACCGGCTCAATAATTCCTTGTTGTTTTTAAGCAGCTCAATTTATGTGCAACTGATAGCGTTCTCCTTATCTTGTTTTCATACGTGTACAAGAGTTGCCGGCTGACGTGACTGCTAGCAAAATAGGTAGCGTCTTTCCGTTGCTATGACAACGCTGACTGTCGACAGTGACCACCAGTTTTCTTATCAGTGAACTTTCTCTTTCAATAGAACCGGTGTTTTTACTTTTCATAGAGACTATGAAGCCAATGACGACTCGTCAAAGGCGCGAAAATTTGATTCGCGCGCAATCGGAGCTCAATAGTTTAAATGGTGACTTAATCAATGCTGATGTTGTTGAACTGGCAGTTAATGTTAGGGAAACACTCTCTATGATAGCTGAAAAATATTCGAATAATGCAATAGTTGACTTGATTCCAAATATTATCGGAGTCTTAAATAAACTTGACAGTTCTATTTCGGAGAACAATGAATTGAGAAACGATCTTATGGAGATCTCAGTTGAAAATAAACAGTTGGCTAAATCCTTGAGTGATGAGAGGAACAGAAGAAAGGAATGTTTTGAGGACACTTTGGTCAATGAAGGGAGAGCAGACGAGGAAATAAAATTGCTGAAATCCCGCATTGTCAGTCTAGAGGCAACTAAACGCAGTTTGAGTGAAGAGTTGAGAAATAAAAATGCTATTATAAATATAATTCAAACAGAACAAAATAGTTTTTATGATAGAGGAGATATCCTTCTGGAACAAGATTCAATTAAAGATACGGACTTTATCATATCTAAAAAAGTTGTTAAGCCTAAGAATGGACAGAGAGAGAGTAATCCAATCGTGACAGAGAATAGGTTTTCCGTACTCTCTTCTAACACATCGTCACCTCCTTTGATGCCGGATAAGTTTAAGGTACAAGTTGAAGTTCACCAACCCCCCTCAACGCGAGAAACAACTCACTTGAAACGCCGTAAGAATATCACCTCCAAGAAGAAACAGAGAGTTACTTTTCTAACTGATAGTCAGGGAAAACAGTTCTGTAAACACACGAGAGACCTGGGAGATGATTTTGAAGTTTTAGTTTCCACCAAATCGAGTGCTAAGTTGAAAAATGTTGTTCTTGATAGTTGTAGTTTGATCAAGGACTTTACTGAGAGAGACTTTGTAATTGTATCGGCGGGTTCAAATGACTTACATCGCGGTGAACCGTTCAAGTCGACGTTAAACCAGGCAGTCCAGTCTCTTGCTGATATAAACATTCAGACTAATGTCCTGTTATGCAGTGTACCCTATCGATACGATGATTCTACTCTCAATGAAAATATCTGTAATGCAAACTTGTACTTATCCAGTGCGGTGCGGAACTATACAGGTAGACTTAATATTGTCTACATGGATATTAATGCGTTCCTCGTCAGATCTCATTTTATGCGACACGGGCTTCATCTCAACCGGCGTGGGAAACGGACTCTCGTCAACCGACTGACGAATTTTGTGAGAGACTTTTTCAATGCTCGCCCTGCATCCTCGAGAGCTGAATTATTAGCGGAGAAACACAATTTACTTACGCGCAACTCTCACAAGTCACCTGACTCTCCTGTCTTTCAATGTCTAGGATCATATCCAGTCACACCCAGCTCACCAGCCCCTCTCCGCGCGCAAAATTCAGTCATCTCTGTACTGACAGAGAAATCACCTTCAGTTGAAACCCTCATCCAGATCTCCTATCAATCACTGGATGAAAACAATTTTTTGTCAGTTCTCCAAACAATCCAGCTCGTTTTTTAAACGGAACATTTTAGATTCTAAAAATAATCCTAATATTTTTTCTCTTATGTATTGTAATGTTCAATCTCTGAATAACAAAATCACTGAGATCGAGATGATAAATCAAGAGAGGGATTTCGATGTGCTTTGTCTTTCTGAGCACTGGTTAAGGAAAGAAATCATAGATCTAGTACAGATAAGTGGGTTTCTATTGTTAACTGCCTTTTGCAGAACCTCTTTAAAAAATGGTGGGGTTGCTATATTTATTTCCAACAAGTATTCGGACCATGTCCAGCCTCTTGATTTGTCATCTCATTGTCTTGAATTACACCATGAATTTGCCGGAGTTATTGTTAAAAAATTAAAACTTCTCATCATAGTGACATATAGATCGCCTAATGGTAACCTGGAATTATTTTTCAGTGCTTTGGAGAGACTTATTTTATCTCTGAATAAATATAAGAAAAATAAATATAATATTATCGTAGGTGGAGACTTTAATGTAAATATTCTATCAATGGATTCTAGAAGGTCAGATTTAATAAATCTATTAGAGTCCCTGGATTTACATCTGACAAATTTTGAGGCAACAAGACATAATTCTGCACTAGATAATATAGCTACTGATTTAAATCCTGAAGATTTTAGTGTTAAGGTTGACCCGCTAGCACTAGGTGATCATGATGCACTATGTTTCTTTGTGAGATCAAATTTAAATTCGGGAAATTCTGGTAAAAAACAGAGTTTGCAGCCACAGAGTTTCAGGCCAATAACCTCAAGGGCATTGCACTGGTTTTGCTATAGACTTAGTTTGGTCGATTGGACCAGAGTAACCATTCATGACAGGGCTGAATACAATTTTAATGCATTTTTCAATAGGTTTAACGGTTTGTTCTTGGACTCATTTCCAGTTGTCAAACGTAGACCGGATATTTCCAATAAATCTAAGGCTAAAAAGTTTCTCAATTCACCGGCTCTGAACATACTTAAGAATTACGTTTTGATTGCCTACTATAAACTGAAAAAAGAAGGTACAGAATCAGCTAGGTTGACTTACAATAGTATTAAAAAGCTATACAGAAGTGAATTGAAAGTGGCTCAGTTAAACCACAATGCGAATTTGATTGAAGCAGCTAACAATAAATGCTCAGCAGCTTGGAAAATTATTCGAAATAATTCCAAGCCCGCTAAATCTACCGCTACTTCTATCTCAACAAAGGAATTCAACAAACACTTTATCAGCTCCATTGAGAAAATTTATAAAGATATTGAGCCGTCACAAATTTCTGCTGTTGACCTGCTGAACTCTTCCCCAAAAACGCAGGCAACTTTTGTAATAAAAGAAGTAACCTGTATTCAAGTCCTCGAAATAGTTTCTAGAATGAAGTCTTCCACCACCAAAGACATATATTCTCACTCTAGCTCCCTTATTAAGAAGTAATTGAATTCATTTTACAGCTGCTCACCACAGTTTTAAATGCATGTATAAAATCATCAGTTTTTCCATCCTTGCTGAAACATTCAAGAACCATCCCGATTCATAAGAAGGGTGACATAAATTTTCCAGATAACTTCAGACCAATCTCCATCCCACCTATCTTTGGAAAAATCCTAGAATATATTATCGCAACCCAACTCTATGACCTCCTTGAATTAAATTGCTTGTTTACAGATTCCCAGTATGGTTTTAGAAAAGGGAAGTCAATAATAGACGCTGTGCAATCAGTTATAACCGAAGTTGAGGAGGGCTTTAATAGTAAAAAATACACAGGATTAATTCTATTCGATCTAAGTAAGGGATTTGATGTCGTGGATCACTGCATCTTGTTGAATAAATTACAGTTTCTTGGTGTCCATGACAATACTCTTAAACTTTTAGAATCCTATTTGGAGGGTCGTACTCAGTCAGTGTGTATTAACTCAAATATTTCTGAGCCACTTAATGTACCACACGGAGTACCTCAAGGGTCCATACTGGGACCGTTATTGTTTCTAGTGATGATGAATGATATAGGATTGAATATTTCATCTAAAATAGTTTGCTATGCTGATGATTCATCTTTGGTCACAAACGATGTGGATCTGGGTGTCCTCCATCAAAAAATGTCTAGCTGTAGGCTAGAAAAATGTCTAGGGTGAGGCTTCAGACTGGTTTAGAGCAAACCGCCTGTTTCTAAATACAGCCAAGACTCAAACATTGGTGCTTGGACTCAGAAAGATTAGTGAGGGAGTAGATAGTGCAAAGCTTCTGGGCATAACATTAGATCAGAAACTTACATGGATACCCCATATTGAAAGTGTTTGTTAAAAATTAAGTAGGGTTTTATATCTCCTTCGCAGTCTTAAGGACTGTGTTCCTTCAAATTACCTGAGAATGTGCTACTTTGCCTTTTTTCAAAGCGTTTACACGTATGGTTTAGTCTTATGGGGCTGCGCCCCAGAGGTTCAAAAAGTATTCTTGCTCCAGAAAAAAGCTATAAGAATTATATGTAACGCTACTTATCTGGAGCATTGTAAGCCATTGTTTATGAAGGAGAAAATTATGACAGTGCACAGTTTGGTAGCTTTCAAACTTCTCCTCCAGATAAAGAATAATTTAGGTTCTTATAGCCGCAGAGTGGCATTCACTGTCATAATACTAGAAATAAGACAAAAATAGATATACCATATACAAGACTAAAAAGAATATCAACAAGTCCAAATCAAGTTTCATTGAAATTATTCAACACATTACCCGAGATAGCCAGGAACCTACCAATGCCAATTTATAAGAAAAACCTAGAGCGCCTACTATTGAATAATCCTTTATACTCAATTTCAGATTTCTTCCAACTACCAGTGAAGGACTATTTTCAAGTCAAGTAGGTAGTGAAATAATTCAATAGGCTACTAATCATGTAAATGTACTTAATTGTTCTTCCTCAGTTTTTCATCTAATGCAAGACAATTTTGTATTTATTCGATACATTGTTACTTTTTCTGTATTGTCAAATCAAATCGTACTAAGTGTAACTTTCACTGTATAATTCAAAACTTAAAACTATGTATTATATTGTTGACTGACGTTTCCGATAGCATTGTATGTATGCATTGAAGGAATAAAAAGCATTCTTATTCTTATTCTTATTCTTAAATAATAATAATAATATAATAATAACAATAATAAAAATTATTACTCCAGTTTTTTTTCAAAACAATTATAAAACAAACTCAATAGCCTAATGAAATTTTTATTCCAAAATCACTGGTTAGGATCAATGATCAATAATAGCATAATGTAAAATAAAATGTTTATTCATTCACCTTTTGAAGGTTTTGCTTTGAATAGGCCTACAAAGAAATCTAAACGTATTTTTACAAAATAGTTTGCAGAGCATGCTCATTTGAATTGTCCCGCTGTAATCAGCTGTTTCCGTTTTGCTATAATGCTAACAATACAACAGCAAAATATTGTGAATTTCCCTCATGTTTACTGCGTTAAAGTCCTGGACTCAAAAAAGTCGAGAACTTGATAGACTCTGGAGTTTAAAAGATAAAATCGTGACTCAGAAAGTCAATTTAGACCCGAGAGCTTATTTTAGTTCTGGACTCTGTAAGTCCAGAACTTATAGATCCCGAGCTCGGAAACCGGCCCTGTATGGGGAGGTTTGGGAGTGATTGGAAATTTCAAACCTTTAGATGATTGATAAATAGAATTGTTTGCTTTTTGTGATTGAATAACATCAATTTCATCCTTGAAAAATATAATAATAATAATAATGACTATAATACCGTTTATTTTTCAGAGTTACGACTCCAAGTGCGTGATCGACAGACCACTTATCCAAGACCAGGGTAAGTAATAATAATTCAACAGTAACCTGTCTCATTAAAATCCGCGCTCAGATTCTTTCTTTGCGGATGCTAATCTTTCCATAAAATGTAATTTATAATTATGTTTGTTAACTGTTTTTGAATGGAAATGAATTTGATTTGATCAAAAAGATTTATCAAAAAAAAAAGTTATAGAATGGTTGTGGTATGATAATATTGAGCTAAAAAGCTGCGTACACATATACGCGCTTCCAACCCGCACCGAGCACGCTCCGCCCTCGTACCGCCCTCGTACCGCTCTCGTTCCTCCATCGGACCTCAGTCGCTCCACCCACGCACCCATCATGAACGTTACGGAAGATGTTAGATCTTCTCGCGTTCCCCTGTCGAACCACTGTTGCTCGCCGGTCGATCATCAATCGCTCTGCTGGAGTGACGTTCGGTTGCTGAGCAGAGCGAAAGTCTGAACGCACCTTTAGGCACCTCAACAGCAGTTCATCTCAAGTCCAACATAGCCCAGGATTCATGAGTTGTGAAATCGCTTCCCGGTGCTAAGGAACCCACCTAAAGCTGTAGGTCCATTCATCTCTCATTATTATCCGCCTCATCACTCATGCACAAGCTTAGAGCTCACGTGGGTATCACCTCACAAGAAAAAATCAAGCTATTAACTTATTCATTACAATATAGGTTCCGTTTTAAGGTGGGTTTTCGTTTGTGCGTATCCGCGTTCAGCTGCGTAAGCGGTTAGTCAAAATAGCAAATCTCCAAAACAATAAATCGTATATGTTTGTATAGTATTCACTCAGTTTATATCGAACGTCATTCTATTTAATATATTAGTGATTTCAATACTGAACACGGGATCAAGTAAATGAATAATTTATTTTACAAATAGATTCAATCTATTGTTTTTGATAGTTGCTATTGAGCCAAACGCATACGCAGCCGAACGCGGATACGCACAAAACCCACCTTAAGGCTGTGCAAAGGCTGAAAATAAACTTTCTACTCGAGATATTTTTCAAAGTTTTTTGATTCGTATATCATCAAGCTATCAAAATGAAAAAGTTTTCTCAGGAAAATATTTTTTTTTTTATCATTACTCTTTGAGATATGAGCGCCTAAAGTTAAAATTTTTGGGACAGAACATTTCAAATTCGGTAAGAGAAGAATCCATGAGATTTAGAGGATAGATTTTTCATGGTATTGTTGATTTAGTAAAACAAAACTTTTCTGAAAATATCAATTTTTAAGATAGTTATTCAGTTTACTAAAAATAACCAAAAATAACTTTCAGTTGAGTTATTTTTGGTAAATTGAATAGCTTTTCCAAAAATTGATATTTTCAGAAAATTTCTGTTTACTAGATCAACAATACCATGAAGAATCCATCCTCTGAATCTCATGGATTTATATCTTACCGAATTTGAAATGTTCTGCCCCGAAAATTCAAATTTCAGTCGCTCATATCTCAAAAAGTAATTATCGGAAAAAAATGTTTTTCCGAAAAAACCTTTTCATTTTGATAGCTTGATGATATACAAATAGATAAACTTGGAAAAATGTCACGAGTAGAAAGTTTATTTTTAGCCTCTGCACAGCCTTATTGTAGGCCCCATTCATTAGTAGGTTTCATTATGTTTTGTTTCATTGATTATATTTATGCAAGTATAAATTTGACTCTTACCTGCACACAGGATTTCTCCTTGCCGGTAATTACGGATTGAGGTGATAGATATTTCAATCATCAACCTGCTACTGAAAAAACGGGCATCACGTCTTACAGTTATAATAATGTTAATAAATAATTATTATTGATCGAAAATACAAATTCCTCAATGTTGTTTTCCATAATGAACTGATTATTATTAAATCACTTTTTGCTATTGAAAAGAACGACTATGGTCCAGTCAACGGAAGATTATAGAGGGAAAAGTTTTGAACACAAATTTTGACCCAGCAGCACTTTTGAGGATGATGATAAGGGGGTAAATATATCAAAAGTCCTCACCCCCACCCCCTGTGATAAGCGGTTGGTTTGAAATTACCATATTTTGGTTTTTTGCATATATCTCGAACAATATGCGTTTTTCGAAAATTATTGACGAATAATAAATTTAAGCTAACAAATTAACCTACAAGGTTCATCCGTAATATTTTTCCATATCTCTCTTAGTTTTCTAGATATGAGCTCTTGAAGGTGTCACAATTTGACAAGTAACCCTCACGGCTCCGATTTTCCCATTTTTGGCCTTATAACTTGTTAACGATTGATTGAAAAGGTTCGCTCTTTTTAACAGCAAAAACTGATTGAAAATTTCAAATTAGATGCTGTAAACCAATTTATTTGCAGAAATAAAAAATTTACAACATCTTGGAAATACATAATAAAAACAATACAAATTTGACAACATGGGAAAATACTATTACAAAATAAGATGAAATGCCAATTAAGTATTTGCATCTCGAAGTACTAGACCTGTTTGAGATGGTAATATGAAAATTTATTACAAAACTAGCGCTAAAAAGTAGTTACTGAGGCCAACAGTCGCCTATGAAGTGACACATATTACATATCGGTATCGATGATTTATCAATTATAGCTTTCCATCATTAAATTTATTAATTTCCATCAACAATTGTAATTTTTAAGAAGCTGAGGGAGTTACCATTGATAACTTAGGCTAGGCGCACACCAGTTGGTCAAGACAAGACAAGACATGATCAGACACGTTCAGTCACAATACTTCACATAGTTGCTTATGAAGACATGTCTAATTGCAATGACTAATCAGTGTGAGTTGCGTCATAAGCAACAATGTAAAGTATTGTGTCTAAACGTGTCTGATCATGTCTTGTCTTGTCTTGACTAACTGGTGTGCGCCTAGCCTAGTGGAAGCTCGAGATTTGATGATGGAAATGTGTTAACAGATTTGCGTTCGAAGTAAAATCGCCAGACGTCAGTCGTCGGAAGTCAGACGTCAGTCGTCGGAAGTCAGACGTCAGTCGTCGGGAGTCAGACGTCAGTCGTCGGGAGTCAGACGTCAGTCGTCAGTCCGTCAGGAGTCAGGAGTCGTCAGGATTCCTTTTCTTGAGACTGGGCCCTTCTGCAACCCCGAATACGGACATCATCACGGCTGAGTAAGTGCTCCATTCAATTTCAATAATTCATTTGCCAATTTAAAATCTGGTGTGAATAATGTTATTATTTCAATTGCAAGCTGTTGGCAACTGTTGACTCTATTGAATCATTCACTATGAAGAGATAGCAGACTTCGTGTGTTTGCAGCACTATTGTCCTGTCACCAGCTGGCTCAGATCTTAGAAAAGTAAACTTGAGATGCGCGGGAACACTAGCGTCAGTTGATCAATTTTCATAACGGCAAGGAAAGTTGTGTGAGTGCGCCATGCCAGATTTTTTGAATAAATTACGCATTACAAGCTGTTTCAGAACTCGATTCTCAGGCATTCGCAGAACATGGAAAAATTAGAAATTCTTTGTTTTTTCATTATACTGAGGATGGGCTCTACTTCCATATAGACTGTCTCATTGGTTGCAATTTTCCAGACTCCATTCTTTTGATAACTTTTATTTATGATGGTTCTTATGGACCGTCTCTCTGTTTTGCTCACCTGATCTGTCTTGTTCTCATTTCTGATTTCAAAGAGAGATTCACACGCATAAAGTTCTTCTGGACGGAGTACACTATTGTAGTGGCGAATTTTTGATTTTATAGAGATACATTTTTCATTGTAAATATTCCAAGTAAAATGTTGGGCTCTCTTCATTTTCATTATTTGATTCTCTTTCAATCTGAATTGAATAATTTCTCCCAAGTACTTGAAATGATCAACCACTTTTAATTATTTATTATTAATTTTGACCTGGTTCACACAAAGGATCTATTTCCAAAATTACAGTTTTCTCATACGATATTATCAAACCAATCATCCATTCTACATTTGATGAACATTAAATTTTAAATATCTATGTAATTACAGTAGAAAGTCAATAATCCGGATTAATTGGGACCGGACCCCATCCGGATTATCGAAACTACGTTAAAAAGCGGTCAGCACGAACTATTCAAGAAACAAAGCTGCTAAAATTGCATATTTATACAGTATTCAATTATTGGTAGGTGGAGTATAAGGTAGTATATATACATTAAAAATCTGGTGTGGCCCACTCACACAACTTTCCTTGCCGTTATGAAAATTTATCACATGACGCTAGTGTTCACGCGCATCTCAAGTCTACTATTCCAAGATCCAAGCCAGCTGGTGACAGGACAATAACGCTGGAGATACACGAAGTTTGCTATCTGTTCATAGTGAATGATTTGATAGAATCAACAGTTGCCAACAGTTTGCAATAATTGAAATAATAACATTTTCTCAAATTTCGAGCTTATTTTAAATTTTAGGTGAAAATGTTACTGAATATTAATTGTAGAGATTTCTATGCTCAATCTTTTCCACTTGGAATTTTTTGTTTGAATTGTATCTGAAGTCTGATAATTTGGAATCTAAAGTCAAACTTTGCATAGATGGGTTGAGCTCCTGGAATTTTTACAGATATGGGACTTTTGGCAGTTGTAAGAGCTTATCAATGAATATTTTTGGTATAAATTTGATCAAAATCGTTGGAGCCGTTTTCGAGAAAATCGCGAAAAACCCTGTTTTTGACAACATTTTCGCCATTTCAGCAGCCATCTTGAATTGCATTAGATCGTAATTGTTCGTGTCGGATCCTTATATTGTGAGGACCTTAAGTTACAAATTTCAAGTCATTCCGTTAATTGGGAGATGAAATATCGTGTACACTGACGCACATACACTCATACACACACACACACACACACAACACACACACACACACACACACACACACACACCACACACACACACACACACACACATGCAGATCAATTGGGTATTAATCACTTTTTTGGACTCAGGGGACCTTGAAACGTATAGAAATTTAGAAATTGGGGTACCTTTTTTTCGGAAAGCAATATTCTAATAGGGCAAGGAAAGTAAAAACACTTTTTTAAAGCACTGAATAGTATTTCATTTACATCAACATGTGTACAACGCACAGTAAAAACACCAGACACTACATATTTCTGTTTTAAAAAATCTGGTGTGGCGCACTCACACAACTTTCCTTGCGATTATGAAAATTTATCACCTGACGCTAGTGTTCCCGCGCATCTCAAGTCTACTATTCAAAGATCCAAGCCAGCTGGTGACAGGACAATAAGACTGGAGACACACGAAGTTTGCTATCTCTTCATAGTTATTAAAATAATAACATTTTCTCGAATTTCGAGCTTATTTTCAATTTTAGGTGAAAATGTTACTGAACATTAATTGCAGAGATTTTCATGCTCAATCTTCTCCAAATTTTTTTGTTTAAATTGTATAATATGAAGGCTGATAATTGAGAATCTTAAATCAAATTTTGCATAGATGGGGCGGAGTTCCCGAAATTTTTACAGATATAGGACTTGTGCAGTTGATAGAGCTAAATCAATGACTATTTCAGGTATGAATTTGATCAAAATCGTTGGAGCCGTTTTCGAGAAAATCGCGAAGAACCCTGTTTTTGACAACATTTTCGCCATTTCAGCCGCCATCTTGGATTGCATTTGATCGAAATTGTTCGTGTCGGATCCTTATAGTGTGAGGACCGTACGTTCCAAATTTCAAGTTATTCAACTGGGAGATGAGATATCGTGTACACAGACGCACATACACTCATACACACACACACACACACACACACACACACACACACACACACACACACACACACACACACACACACACACACACACACACACACACACACACACACACACACACACACAAACTACACACACACATACAGACCAATACCCAAAAACCACTTTTTGGGACCCATGGACTCATGGGACCTTGAAACGTATAGAAATTTAGAAATTGGGGTACCTTAATTTTTTTCGGAGAGCAATACTTTCCTTACCTATGGTAATAGTGCAAGGAAAGTAGAAAACACACAAAGATACAGTATAGCATTAACAATCCGTTCTCTAAAGGTGCATACAGATTTAATCGTCACGAACACATACGTTCCGCTTTTCATCAGCTGATTATATATCAGTGACATTATAGATAGATACATAGATAGATAATATCTAGATAGATAATATAATATAAACGTAATATATATTATATACTACCTTTATATTTGGTTAGCGTCAGACAATTCAAATGCATGAAAAAAGCAAGTAACTATTAATGTTACATAAAATTTATATTATCTATAGTGATGTTCACGTTATTATGACAGTGTTTGATTAGCAATGGTATTGCTATCCTTGTCTATCATTCAACAAAGCAGATAGCGCTATCTCATTCTCGCTTTGCTCAGTTGCCAGATCATCTTTTAACAATGTAGAATAATTTATAATTAACAAAATATTTCATCTTAATCATTAAAATTCATTATGAAATTATTGAAAAATATAATGTTTTGCTTAGTGAAATATAATTAATTATTGTTGAAATTGTTGAAAATAATGCTGAAATGAGGTTCACTTTATAATGGCAGTGTCTGTTTAGCAATGATATTGTTGTCCTTGTCTATCATTAAACAAAGCAGATAGCGCTATCTCATTCTCGCTTTGCTCAGTTGCCAGGTCATCTTTTAACAATGTAGGATTTATAATTGACAAAATATTTCATCTTAATCATTAAAATTCATTATAAAATTATTTGAAAATATAATTTCTTGCTTAATGAAAAATGATTGATTATTGTTGAAATTGTTGAAAATAATGCTAAAATGAGGTCCACGTTATAATGGCAGTGTTTGATTAGCAATGTTATTGCTATCCTCGTCTATCATTAAACAAAGCAGATAGCGCTATCTTATTCTCGCTTTGCTCAGTTGCCAGATCATCTTTCAAAAATGGAGAAATTATAATTGACAAAATATTTCATCTTAATAAATGAATAGCACCCAGGAAAAACGTTAAAGGGCCATTATCTCAAATTTTACAAGAACTAAAAAACGTTTCAATATTGATTTTTAAAACTTATCCTACCAATAACTTCTAGTAAAAGTTATAAAATTTATCAATAGATGTCACTACATGATAGGCAAGAGCACAATGAACGTTTTTCCATAAAAAATCGAGTACTCAAATTTTGGCGCTAGTAACGTTTTTCCTGGGAGCTATTCAAATTATGAAAATTCATGATGAAATAATTGAAAAATATAATGTATTGCTTAGTAAAATATAATTGATTATTTTGAACGAGAATGAACAGTTAATATTGCATTAATAAACCTGTATCAGCTACCGTCTATGGAAGGCATTGTCAATACGAGGATCGGCAACGTTGATTTCCTATCTTTTTCCTCTGCTATTATAACGTGGACCTCACTATATCAGACAGAATAACAATCATTGCTTGCTTGATTGGGTAGTATCATCCAACTGAATGCTTTGTTTTGGAAGTTACCAGAGATACAGTATTTTTACTTTCCTTGCCCTATTACCTTAGGTAAGGAGAGTATTGATTTCCTAAAAAAATTTAGGTACCCCAATTTGTAAATTTCAATACTTTTTAAGGTCCCCTGATTCCAAAAAAGTGGTTTTTGGGCATTGGTCTGTTTGTGTGTATGTGTGTGTGTGTGAGTGTGTGTGTGTGTGTGTGTGTGTGTGTGTGTGTGTGTGTGTGTGTGTGGTGTGTGTGTGTGTGGTGTGTGTGTGTGTGTGTGTGTGTGTGTGTGTGTGTGTGTGTGTGTGTGTGTATGTGTGTGTATTTGCGTCTGTGTACATGATATCTCATCTCCCAAGTAACCGAATGATTTGAAATTTGGAGCTTAAGGTCCTTACAATATAAGGATCCGACATGAACAATTTCGATCAAAGTCAATTAGAGATGCTGGATAAAATGGCAGGAATTTTGTCAAAAAAGGGGTTTTGGAGACTCTCTCAAAAACGGCTCCAACGATTTTGATCAAATTCATACCTAAAATAGTCATTGATAAGCTCTATCAACTGCCTCAAGTTCTATATCTGTAAAAATTTCAGGAGCTCCGCCTCATCTATGCGAAATTTGATTTTAGATTCTCAATTATCAGGCTTCAGATACAATTTCAACAAAAAAATTTAAGTGGAAAAGATTAAGCATGGAAATCTCTACAATTTATGTTCCATAACATTTTCACCTAGAATTGAAAATAAGCTCGAAATTCGAGAAAATGTGATTATTTCAATTGAAAACTGTTGATTCTATTGAATCATTCACTATGAAGGAATAGCAGACCACTTGTGTTTCCAGCGTTATTTTCCTGTCACCAGCTGGTTCAGATCTTTGAATAGTAGTAGACTTGAGATGCACGTGAACACTAGCGTCAGGTGATCAATTTTCATATTGGCAAGGAAAGTTTTGTGAGTGCGCCACACCAGATTTTTTTTGCGTTGACACTTGATTCAGCTATTTTGGCTTCTGTCATGAAAGACGTTACTCATAACACTTTTTTCAAAGTTGCATAGGATTTTGGTTGATTTTAAAATCTACAATTTCAAACATCCATTGAACGTTCATGCAATGTCAAATCCACAATAAGAATTAGATATTTATTCAGTCATGTACAATATTATTACACTTATGTGAGACGGCACAAGGCTTTTGCCCAGAACATACTGTCCCTTCTAAAATTTATACTAAAATTCATTGAGGAAGCCAAAAAATCATCTATTCAAAATTTGATGAACATTCAATTTCAAATATCTTTATAATTAGTATGATAATGATTAAACAATATCTATGAATGTTCTAAAACAGTTTTAGACGTTTTAACCTTCCGGTAGCCGCGCTCTACTCAGTCACACGAGCAGTCGCGTGTTGTATTTAGTACAACATCCAATTTTCCAAGTGTTATGTTTTCTGTTTACTGTAGATGTGTGGAGAAGCCAGTCTATTGCTGTATTTCCATAAGGTCTATAGTTTCAATCAGGTACTTGTTGATAAGAATACTGCGTGAGGTCTACTGTTCACAGAACTACTAGTAATTAATTGTTTAATTTATACTTTTTCCATCTTTTTGGATTATTTTACGCCTATGAACATTTGGATGATTACCATTTCATAGCCTAATAAGGTACATCAAGCAAAGCCATCAATTCTGTGTTGTTGGTTCGTTTACAGTCCCCGTACAGTCTTTGCCTATCTTATGCACAGTGCGACTTATGCACTGTCGCGACTAAATGGCACCTAAAGACTGAATCATTGCTCGGTTGATACTGCAACTGAGTGGAGTGATGGGGGAAAGTTTTTATATGCATAGGTGACTCATTCACTGACACCACCCCATTTAATAGTGTTGTGCAGCAAAAAAACTGACACTGTTGTACCTTTTACAACAGCGCGACTGCCGGAAGGTTAAAGCTTTTTTGAACGTTATTTATATGAATACGTCTGTGCTGTCTGGGAAACTGCCGTGATCACTAGAAAGTTGAAAATGCAAACTGCTACTTCCAGATGTGAACCTATACAAGGAATGAACCCGGCGCTACGTAGGCCAGAGGTGTTCAAAGTATTCAATTCGAGCAAACAGGGTTCGGCACCAAACGAGGATCAAAATATCTACGCCAGACTGAGTGACAAAGAATTCGACGACCATTTCATCATAACCAAAAGGAAGTTCTGGAAGTGTAGGCCTACACCAACTACTACTACTACTACTAGTAAAAGTACTAGTAAGGGCAAGGTGAGGCTTAAACAACTTCCTCTCATCCGTTTCTTCAATCGATTGATCAATCAATGAATCAATCAATAAACCAATCAATCACTCCATTCAAGACAATGTATATTGTACATGAATGCGTCTCATTCTAACTAAATGGTAACAATCAAAATTTGTTAAGTATTCAACAAAGAAGAAAAGAAACATAAAAAAACAATAACAGCCAAGAAAATTTCAGTTCCCCTGATAAAATTCTCCAAAACTTCAAGTTTTGGGGGGGTCAAGGTGGTGGAACGATAATAATAATTTATCTGAGTGCTAATGAATTGCAACCAGAGGAGTTCTTTTGCATTTGCACTTCACTTGAATTCAATTCAAGATGGCGAAAAAAAATGGTGGATAATTACTAACGTATACATAGTTATTATAAAAACACTTCAATTGAATGAGCCACTTTTTTACAAATTATTAGAAATCAAATTGAAAAAAATCAAATGTTTTTTTATTCCTTCAACTATTTACAGTGAAAAACTCAATATCACGGAACCCCTCCACAAAGACTAAACGTCAAATTAAAAAGTCCGAGAACGGCTTAATATCTCATACACAAAGATAATTTGTCGGTGGGTGTGATTGGGGATCCTACTCAAATTGAAAAAACTACTTCATAATGACATTAAAAATCTGGTCCGCCATATTGAATGCAACTTCATTTTTACTTTCCTTGCCCTACTACCATAGGTAAGGAAGGTATTGCTTTCCAAAAAAAATTATGGTACCCCAATTTTAAGTTTTCTATACGTTTCAAAGTCCCCTGAGTCCAAAAACATGATTTTTGGGTGTTGGTCTGTGTGTGTGTGTATGTGTGTATGTCTCTGAACACGATAACTCTATTCCTAAATAACCGATTGACTTGAAATTTCAAACTCAAGGTCCTTATACCATGAGGACCCGACAATAAAAAAATTCAATGGAATTCAATTCAAGATGGCGAAAAAAAATGGCGGATAGTTACTGAAAAACATGTTTTTCACGGTTTCCTCGAAAACGGCTCTAACGATTTTCTTCAAATTCATACTATGGATAGCTACTTATAAGCCCTATCAACTGACATGAGTCTCATTTCTGGGAAAATTGCAGGAGCTCTGTAATATTCTTGAGAAAAATGGCGAATAATTACTAAAAAAAAACATGTTTTTCACGATTTTCTCAAAAATGACTAGACTGATTTATTTCAAATTCATACCCTGTATAGTTATTTATCAGCTCTATCAACTGGCATGAGTCTTTTCCTTGGAAACTAATGTGGTCCACCCCATCCTTGAGAAATGGACTTTGTAAACTCCTTCTCGTGCATGAGGTAGGAAGGTACTAGTACAGCAGTTTATAAAAAGAACATGATGTAGTCGAGATATTTCATCTGTAGAACAGCTGTTTTGACGACTTTTTAAAAAAATCATTGAATTTCACAATTTACACAAAAGGAAATGTACTCTGAAAACAATTATATATACACATATACAGTAGTCTTATCGTAATTTTTAAATATTAAGATAAAGAAAGGAAAAAGAAAAAAGAAAAAAAAAAAAAAGATGTTGTCGAATTCCACTATAACTATAGTGGAATTCGACAACATCTTTTTTCTTTTTCCTTTCTTTATCTTAATATGGAGAAGTTCCACAATATCTCTGATAAAAGTGTTAAATTTTTAAATATGTTGCCGCCAATCGTCATTATGTTATCCGTCTAAATTATTCTCGTTTAAGAATGAGGCTCACAGTTCGATGAGCAAGGAGAGTTGTGTGAGTGAACCACACCAGACTTTTTTAAATAGCAGGGTGGTCGTGCGATACATGATTTCGATAAGGAATTTCAAGGAAAAATGAATGGTGGAAACCGCATATCGATATCTCAAACTGTTTCGGAAATATTCACATTATTAATCAATACTATTCAAAGCAGAAAAGAGAGAAAAAAACTGAGAACGGCTTCGTATCTCATAAAAAGAAGTGATTCCAAGATGGGTGTGATTGGGGATGTTACTCGAGTTGAAAATACTACTTTACTATGATTTTGAAAATCTGGTCCGCCATCTTAGATCCTCCATTTTGAATGCAACTTTATTTCTTTAAATAGGAAGGTGGTCATGCGATATGGCGGATACAAGATGCAGGACCAGATTTTTAAATTCATTATGAAGTAGTTTTTACTTTCCTTGCCCTATTACCATAGGTAAGGAAAGTATTTCTTTCCAAAAAAAATTAAGGTACCCCAATTTCTAAATTTCTAATTTCTCTATGTGTGTGTGTGTGTGTGTGTGTGTGTGTGTGTGTGTGTGTGTGTGTGTGTGTGTGTGTGTGTGTGTGTGTGTGTGTGTGTGTGTGTGTGTGTGTGTGTGTGTGTGTGTGTGTGTGTGTGTGTGTGTGTGTGTGTGTGTGTGTGTGTGTTGTGTGTGTGTGTGTGAGAGAGTGTGTGTGTGTGTGTGTGTGTGTGTGTGTGTGTGTGTGCGTCTGTGTACATGATATCTCATCTCCCAATTAACGGAATGACTTGAAATTCGGAACGTGAGGTCCTTACAATATAAGGATCCGACACGAACAATTTCGATCAAATGCGATCCAAGATGGCGACTTGAATGGCGAAAATGTTGTCAAAAACAGGATTTTTCGCGATTTCCTCGAAAACGGCTCCAACGATTTTGATTAAAGCTATACCTGAAATAGTCATCGATAAGCTCTATCAACTACCACAAGTCCATTTATCTGTAAAAATTTCATGAGCTCCGCCCCATCTATGTATGCAAAGTTTGATTTTAGATTCTCAATTATCAGGCTTCAGATACGATTTAAACAAAAAATTTCTAGTGGAAAAGATTGAGCATGAGAATCTCTACAATTAATGCCCAGTAACATTTTCACCTAAAATTAAAAATAAGCTCGAAATTCGAGAAAATGTGATTATCCAATTATTGCAAACTGTTGATTCTATTAAATGATTCACTATGAAGAGATAGCAGACCTCGTGTGTCTCCAGCGTTATTGCCCTGTCAACAGCTGGCACGAATCTTTGAATAGTAGACTTGAGATGCGCGGGAACTCTAGCGTCAGGTGATCAATTTTCATAACGGCAAGGAAAGTTGTGTGAGTGCGCCACACCAGATTTTTTCAATTTGAGTAGGATCCCCAATCACACCCACCCTCAAAAAATTATCTTTGTGTATGAGATATTAAGCCGTTCTCAGGCTTTTCACTCACTCTGTATATAGAGATGGTGACTGCGATTCTAGACTATGTAATAATTATGTATACAAACACCTTGCAAAAATCGGGTCCTCTATATTTCTCAACTCCAATTGAACGTGGACCCAACTTGAAAATATTAAGGCAATGAGTGTTGAGAAAATTGAATTATTTTTTTTTTGTTGAATAGACCAGTGAGTCTGAGCCTATCTCCTTTCACCGTGTGATGCATGAGGTGGTTGGTAGAATACCAGTTAATCTGGTCATCCCTGGATTTGGCATTGAAGAAATCGTAGCGGTACAGATACCCAATCAAGAGGCAAAGACAGTCCTCTTCACAATAGTTGACCATTTCTACATGCATGACTTGAGCCGAATAACCAAAGGTAAGTTTGATTTCAACAACTAAAATATTGAAAAGCTGATATTTTTATTATTTACTGATTTATCCCATCATTTGACATAGCACTAAAGAACCACTTGCCTGTGGTTCATGTCCAATATAATTAAATATTAATACTAGCATAGAGAAACAATAGTGTAAGTAGATATCCCATGGTATAGGGCGTTTATGTCGCAACTTTCACTGTTATCTCAAGCCGATTACTGTCGATTATTGTCGATTTTTACTGTTTCTACCGGGTAAGAGTGTATGAAGCCCACGTTAATAATCTCTACAAACATGTTTTCAGCTGTCACTCCGATATTCAAGAAACAAGAGCGACTAACTGCAATCATAAAATCGTCGTCAGATTCAAAAGAAATAATGTGAGTTTAAACATTTTCCAAATTTTCCAACATTATAGCTGTTATCTATAAAAGTATATTAAAATTAAAAGTAAAAATATATATATAAAAGCGAAATGGCACTCACTCATTGACTGGATGACTCACTCACTCACTCGCAGAACTAAAAATCTACCAGACCAAAAACGTTCAGATTTGGTAGGTATGTTCAGTTGGCCCTTTAGAGGCGCACTAAGAACGGATTTGGAAAAATTTCCAAAGATATGATAAAGATGTGATGTCATGAATATTCTATTAATACCTGGATTCAACAAAAACAAAATATAAAATGCTTGAAAAATTCAGCGATTGCAAGTCACATGATTATAAATAGTCAAAATGGCAACCTCGGCTCCTCGAATAATCCAAGCAGTGTTGCATTGCAGCCTTTCTAAAGGCATGCAGATGCTTCAGTTGAAATATTTCACTGGAATATCTTGTAAATCTTCTTCTTCTTCTTCTTGCTTTCATGGATTAGGCTTTTGCCTGTTCCGACTCACAACAGCATTCTTCAAAAAATTTAAATGTTTTGGAGGAATATATTATATCTAAAATTTATAGCTTATACAAGTATAAAATGTAAACTTGTAAATCAAGTATTAAAATCTGGTGTGGCGTACTCACACAACTTTCCTTGCCGTTATGAAAATTGATCACCTGACGCTAGTGTTCCCGCGCATCTCAATTCTATTCAATGATTTGAGCCAGCTGATGACAGAGCAATAACGCTGGAGACACACGAAGTCTGCTATCTCTTCATAGTGAATGATTTAATAGAATCAACAGTTGCCAACAGTTTGCAATTGAATAATCTTATTTTCTCGCATTTCGAGCTTATTTTGAATTGTAGGTGAAAATGTCACTGAACATAAACACACACACACACCACACACCACACACACACCACACACACACACACCACACACACACACACACACACACACACACACACCACACACACCACACACCACACACCACACACCACACACCACACACACACACACACACACACACACACACACACACACACACACACACACACCACACACACACACACACACACACACACACACACACACACCACACCACACACACCACACACACACACACACACACACACACACACACCACACACACCACACCACACACACACACACACACCACAACACACACACACACACACACCACACACACACCACCACACACACACACACACACACCACACACACACACACACACACACACACACACACCACACACACACACACACACACCACACACACACACACATACACACACACACACAACACAACACACACACACACACACACACACACACACACACACACACACACACACCACACACACACACCACAACACACACACACACACACAACACACACACACACACACCACAACACACACACACACACACACACCACACACACACACCACACACACACACACCACACACACACCACACACACAACACACACACCACACACACACACACACACACACACACACACACACACACCACACACACACAACACACACCACACACAACACACACACCACACACCACACACACACACACACCACACACACACACACACACACACACACACACACACACACACACACACACCACACACAACACACACACACACACCACACACACACACACCACACACACCACACACACACACACACACCACACACACACACCACACACACACCACACATACAGCCCAATACCCAAAAACCACTATTTTGGACTCAGGGGACCTTGAAATGTATAGTAATTTAGAAATTGAGGTACCTTAGTTTTTTAAATTGTTTTGATAAAAATATTCATTTTTTAACTTTATATTGATTGTATTTGCTCACACTTTCATAGCAACTGCATTGATTGTCAATTGATTTTTTATTGCAAAAACAATTTTTCAAATGTATAAACTCAATCTCCTCTATTAGAACATAATTGGATATAATCTTTTAGGTTATTTAGGTACATAATGAGTTCTTTTTAGTAAATTGAATAGCTTTCTTAAGAATTGATATTTTCAGAAAATTTTTGTTTTATTCAATCAACAGTACCATGAAGAATTTATCTTCAAAATCTCATGTATTTATCTCTTACCGTACAGTATTTGAAATGTTCTTTTCCAAGAATTTGAACTTTAGGCGCTCATATCTCAAAAAGCAATGATCGGAAAAAATATTTTTCTGAGAAAACTTATCCATTTTGATAGCTTGATGATATACAATTTGAAAAACTTTGAAAACTATCACCAGTAGAAAGTTTAAATTCAGCCTTTGCACAGTCTTAACCGAGCTCAAACCGCTCATGAATCGCTGTCATGTATACGAGGCTGGCAAATCGAGTGATTTGCCAACCGCGCGACAACCGAGCGTAAATCGCTGTCATGTGAACAAGCTCTTAGCAACAGGATGCAAACCATGCAGTAGCTCCCCTAACATTAAATCTCCTGATTGGCCAAAATACGTTCTGCTGACACTTCAAATAATATCTAATATTTCTGAGAAACTCTCTCGCTTTCACCATCCACTTATCTTCTAAGACAAAAAGGTTTCTAGCATGTCGAAAATTTCATGTTTCCTGCTTGAAATGTCTTGACATTGACAAACAAAATTATTAATTGAAAAATAACTATAGGTCGGATGGAAATGAACCAGACATCAATAGAAAGCAGACATTCTCCCCGTTATTATGATGTAAAATTCTTACTCGCTAAGAAATCTCATGATTCTGAAAGAAATGGTATTGAAAAGAAAAACATATTGTCAAGATGTTTCCAATTTTATAAGGTAAAATGTATTTTCTTCCCTTCAACCCTGAAACTTTTCTGCACTACTGGGATATCGGGGATGATAATAAAATTATTCTAAATCCATTCTGAGGTTAAATTATAAATTTGAGAATATGGCAATCTCACACGATTTGGCAACCCTGTAATTTCTTCGGATGGAAGGGTAACTCTAAACTCATTTTATACAGACTGTAGACCTAATTACGCTTTTATATACTTATATAAATATATAAGTACTTATATAATTTTATGGGCTGTGAGTGAGTTGTGCAGAATTGAAGAAATACTCGTAAATAGAAAACGTGAAAAAATTCTATTGCAATTTGTTTCTTTTTTTTTTTGATCCTTCAAAATTATTACTTTGATGTGTTAATATTCCGTATTTTAGTGATAATAATGTGAAATTTATCTTCTATGTTTGGTTTTGAAGCATCTGAAAATGTAACAATTTTGAAAATCATTTAAAAATCTATTTTGTGCAAATAATTAGGAACGGAAAATTTTGTGAAGTGAACAACCACAAGACTTAACCTATTTCGGACTATGTGTAACCTTATCTAGATTTGGAAGAAGAATAGCACAATGTTACCTTATTTTTTCTCTCCCTATCATTTTTGACCTACAGAGCTGTAAGCTGTAGCTACGGATATAAAAGTGAAAAGCGATTAAGATATTCTTTGAAAACTTATGTTTAATTGGCACCAGAAAATATATTTTAGAATGTAAGATAAAAAAGTTATTTTGTTACGCTTGAATCTACTACGGTCTTCCTCGTTTATTAGAAATCTCTCAAAAGCAATATATCTCAGTAATGTGTTATTAAAAACATGTTTTCTAATCAAAGACCACTGTTAAAAATTGTCTTAATCTCTATCAAGTGTTTTTTTCAATCAAAATACTAAATTGGCAGTTGCTGTACTTAAGCAAAACCGTTAAAAAATTCTCAATCCCAGAAAATCAATTTATTTGTTTTTTGCCCAATTTTTCTCATCTTTATCAATCGCATTAAAAACTTCTATCAATTCCTGCATTATAATTATTTTCACATTCAAATAATGATTTACTATAACCTAAATTAATAATGATTATCTTCTACAGAAGCATTAAAAACAACCGTCGAAAAATAATTCACTATCAGCTGTTCCCCCATAAAATCGTTACAGATGTCAAGTTAATCCAAAATATTTGGTTTAAACCTCCTGCTTTGGAGGTTTGAACTTTCCCAGAGTTTTAACTCAATACAGAGTTCGAACACTGATACTGTGCAAACGGAATTTTAGTTTAAACCAAAAAATACAGATTTGGTTTAAGCTTTAGCTTAAACTTACACTGTGCAAACGGCCCTAAATGGAGCTGCGGGGTCAGAAATATTGTCATCGTTTATGATATCAGGAAGGCTAATTTTTACAGGAAATTTGTTATTTGTTTACAAACCATTAGTAAATTGAGGTTATGTAGCTACTATTTTCTTGTTCAAAATCCACAGAGCTGTAAGCTCTACGGTAATAAAGTGAAAATCGATTAATAAATTCTTAAAAAACTTATGTTTAGTTAGCACCAAAATAGTTATTTGTGCAACTAGTGCGCAAAGTGACAGTTTGCTGCACCGAAAGAAACGTTTACGCCCAAGCCGTAGGCGAGGGCGGAATGGCTTCTTGAGTGCAGCAGAGGAACTTTGCGCACGAATTTCACATTTAATTTTTCCTACAGTTACGAGAAGAATCGTAACTAAGTTTGTTTCATCCAGCTAAAAATTACTGAAACACGATTCAGAAATTTAGACTTTTGCTCAAATTAACGAGAAAAATGCTCAAAGTAAACTGAAAAATATTTATAAAAATAACATAGACAACAGAGAATATTTATTTCAGTATTGTTATGTTTTTTATTATTTTTATTTATATGAATATCGAACAGTAATCATTTAACCTCAAAATTCGAATTTTATAATGTATATTTGCTACTTTTCTCATTTCTTGGAGTTGAAATAATAATTATCAATAGAAAAGAACTATTATTCATTATTTAATGATGAGAATTCGTGAATAATGATTATCTAATTATGATTTAGATTTTTGGATATCTAGATTGGGATTTTATCATTAATGTAGGGTAGCCATTGAAATGATTCTTATCTAAATCTAACCACAGTCATTTTTACCAACTTAATTTTTGTTTTCGTGCACTAATCCTCCATATAACCCACCAACTATTTTGTGTTGCCATGTTGCAAATCTGGAGCACTATGCAGAAAAATTTTTTCCCGCACTACAGTGGAAAAGTGAATTTTTGCGTTCTGTAATCAGTGCAGGAATCGTCACTTTTCAAGGTAACTGTAGGAAAAATATATTTTAGAATGTAAGATGAAAAAGTTATTTTGTTACGCTTGAATCTACTTCGTTCTTCCTCGTTTATTAGAAATCTCTCGAAAGCAAAATATCTCAGTTATTTGTTATTGAAAACATGTTTTCTAATCAAAGACCACAGTAGGCCTATATAAATATTGTCTTAATTTATATCAAGTGGTTTATTCTATCAAATACTAAATTGGCAGTTTCTCTACTCAAGCAAAATCGTTGAAAAACTTCTCTATCATCCCAGAAACTTGAATTATTCGTTCTTTGCCAATTTTTCTCAGTTTCATAATTCTCATTCATCTTTATCAATCGCATTAAAAACTTCCATCAATTCCTATAAATATTATTTTTACATTTAAATAATGATTCACTATAACCTAAATAATTATTATTATCGTCTACAGAAGCAATAAGACCAAAAGTCGAAAAATAATTTAATATCAGCTGTTTCCCCATCAAATCTTTACAGATGTCAAGTTAATCCAAATTATTTGGTTTGAACCTCCTGCTTTGGAGGTTTAAACTTTCCCAGAGTTCAAAATCAATACAGAGTTTAAACTGATACTGTGCAAATGGAATTTTATTTTAAACCAAAAATATCCAGATTTGGTTTAGGCTTTAGCTTAAACTTACACTGTGCAAACGGCTCTTAGGATTGGATTAGGATCATATCAAAAGGTAATTGATATGGTGAGAGTCAATGGCATTCTTCAAGATGAATTTCGTTTATTTTCCTAGTGACGTGGATTTCCGTCTGAGCAAGCGGGCACTAGTTTTCCGAACATTGATTGGTGATGAGGGATATGACTTGAGAGTTGGATCTGAACAGAAATTCCTATATAAAATAGATGGAAGCCCAGTTGTAAAGTAAGTACCTTTCCTCAATTCAATTTATTTACAGCTATTGTGGCAATATCAATGAGTGATCTTAGTATGTATTAACCTCAGTGGCGGCTCGTCCTATGTGTTCAATGGTTCATTGAACCCCCAGAATTGAACCAACTCCTATAGAATGATAAATTCTACTCATATAATTATATTTTTATTTTATACTCATAAAATTACATCACATAATTTTTTCATCTACGTAAAATTAACGTCGATGTTTTGCTGCCGATGCCGGAGTGGCTTGCTTGAAACAGCACCGAATGGCATGACGAGACGGGTGGTGGTGGAAATCAGTGTTCATTCCTCGATGTGAACCCAAAAACAGTGCTCGGTGTGGTAGTGGAACAGAGGGGGGGAATCGGTTTGCTAGCACGGATTTGGTTCACAATCCTGTCTGAACCAAGTTTGCACGAGTTCATCCGAGAGTAGCCGAACCTAGCCGAGGCAAGTGTAGCATTCGGTAAACCTCGGAATGAATCGTGAGTATTCGTGATACGGATTCAGTAGCAGTGCCATCTTGAACATAACCAATAAATTCAAATTTGGTGGTAGTAAACAGTAAAAAAGCGGTGAACAAGAAGAAGAAAGCGTGACAGTTTTGAGGATATACGGTACGGTTTCGGGTTTACACTGTATACAGTTGTGATAGCTTTCACTGCATTTTTTGTTATATAAATTTGTTTTGTGTGTTGAAGAATATAGACTAGTAATTTCTAGTATGTCCATTTTGTGTTAGTGAGAGTGTGAATATAATTTATTGTGTTAGGTACCGTAACAGCATTTTGATAAAGAAATATGAATAAGGTTCAGTATTTGTTAAAGAAAAAAACATTATTAATATTGAGGATAGGTGTAAAATAAAACATGATGGTAGATTAACTCACAAAGTAAAAATCAAACAAGAAAAATATGAACAGGACAAAAAATCTATATTTGTAGAAAATATGCTTAGTCTTTGAGGAGTAAATCCTTAAAATTATTATTGATTAGCTTTACACTCTTGATTATGCTCAATACTCTATATCCTCTTGACCTTTCTCCCCTATAGATCATGAGGTTGAACCCCTAAGCTGAAAGATCACGAGTCGCTACTGATTAACCTGCATACAGATATACGCACCTCCAACCCACTCCGTGCACGCTCCGTGCACGCTCCGCCCTCGTTCCGCCATCGCTCCGCCATCGCTCCGCCCCCGCCCTGCACTCGCATCGATCATGAACGTTACGAGAGATGTTAGCTCTTCGTTCCACTCTTGCTCCCCGGTCAATCATCAATCGCTCTGCTCCGCAACCGAACGTCACTCCGAATGTCTGTACGCACCTTTAGATGAGAAATTTATTGGTGCTGCCAAATTGTGCAAAATGAGTATCTTCTCGTGCCAGCCCATATGACTGGATATATACAAATTGACAACCCTGCATCGACTGTATTGACGAATTGAATACATCCTAAAATATGAGTTTGCATGGGGAAGATTCAAATTTCGCAAAATTTGGCAGCACAGATTATTTTATACGGGGTGTAAAGGTCATAATAATTCAACATATGATGTACTGTATGTGTTAAGCATCTTTGAAAACGTCAATAGATATAATAATCCTGTCACTAAATGAATTAGTGTTTGCAATAATATATATTTTGAAAACGTCATTATATATAATAGTCCGGTACCATAAATTAGTACTTGCATTATAATATTGTGGTTCTGATTTTTGTGATTTATTGTTTGGATACACTAGTAGTTCTGTGAACAATAGACCTCACGCAGTATTCTCATCCACAAGTACCTGATTGAAACTATAGACCTTATGGAAATACAGCAATAGACTGGCTTCTCCACACATCTGTGTAATCACTTGTCAGCTGATTTATGATGAATAGTCTGATTTTTACTCTAATATTGGCGTATGAAGGAGGCTCCTTTTTCCTTTCATATTATCCTTGAAATGCAAAATTTCCGAAAACCTTGTATATACGTCGAAGAGCAATTAAAAAAAGGAACATACCTGTCAAATTTCATGAAAATCTATCACCGCGTTCGCCGTGAATGTGCAGTATATAAACATTTAAACATTAAGAGAAACGCCAAACCTTCGACTTGAATCTTAGACCTCACTTCGCTCGGTCAATAAGAGAAGTCTAGAACCAATTTTTAATGCAACATTTTCTTGTGCCCAAAAACCTTGTATTTTTGGTTCATTTTCCAGATTCTAGCCATTTCCACCAAATACAGTCATCGGACAGAAAGATTTTTGAAGGGGTTTCGAAATTTAGAATAAAATAGAATCATTGTGAGCTCTCTATCCTGAGTTACAATTTTTCAAAAATGAGTTAAATTTCAAGAAAACTGAATTTTGCTGCGTTTCAACAAAATTCGAAATCCCTCTGAGCGTAATTCTGTTTTCTACAACCTGAGACCAAATAGAGCGCTCCATCTCATCTAGATTTCCAGGTACACCTGAAAAAAATGCTCCTCTTATTTTGAAAAAACACGTCGTTTTTAGCTTCAACCATTATCACTAACTTCATAATCCTCAGATTCGCACAATGATAAGTTCATATAAGATCCTGTTCTAAGAAAATCACCTATAACATCCACACTTTATTCCAGTATTTACTAGCGAAAAGGCGCGCATAAGAACACCTGAAGGATCAAAATTTCAAACACTCATAACTTTTGACACAATGCTCGGATCTTTCATTCTTTTCAGCTCGTCAAGGCGGTTCAAAATCATGCATCATAAGTTAAATTCGATCAAAAAATGAAAATGTTATTGTTGAGTTTACTTTGTTCAAAATTGGTTTTGGACCAATAATAGTTATTAGATCCAAACAATATATTGGAAAATCAGAACTAAAATATATATTGCAAGCACAACCCGTTTTTTCATTACTATATTAATTATTGTCTATATGTGTTTAAGTTTTCAATTTTCTTCTTCTTCTTCTTCTTCTTCTTCTTCTTTTTCTTCTTCTTCCCCATGTGACACAAAAGCCTGTTGAATTTTAACTGTAATTGAATGCTTCTTCTTCTTCATCTTCTTCTTCTTCTTCTTCTTCTTCTTCTTCTTCTTCTTCTTCTTCTTCTTCTCTTCTTCTTCTTCTTCTTCTTCTTCTTCTTCTTCTTCTTCTTCTTCTTCTTCTTCTTCTTCTTCTTCTTCTTCTTCTTTCTTCTTCTTCTTCTTCTTCTTCTCTTCTTCTTCTTCTTCTTCTTCTTCTTCTTCTTCTTCTTCTTCTTCTTCTTCTTCTCTTCTTCTTCTTCCTTCTTCTTCTTCTTCTTCTTCTCTTCTTCTTCTTCTTCTTCTTCTTCTTCTTCTTCTTCTTCTTCTTCCTTCTTCTTCTTCTTCTTCTTCTTCTTCTTCTTCTTCTTCTTCTTCTTCTTCTTCTTCTTCTTCTTCTTCTTCTTCTCTTCTCTTCTTCTTCTTCTTCTTCTTCTTCTTCTTCTTCTTCTTCTTCTTCTTCTTCTTCACCATGTGACACAAAAGCCTGTTGAATTTTAACCGTAATTGAATGCTTCGACGACAAATTATCTGAGAAACATTTAAACTCTAAACAAAGCTTCTATTTTGTGATAGACTCTCATGAAATTCAATCACGTTTGAAATTCAACAGGCTATTTGTGCAACCGAGCCTAAAGCCTCGATTACACGGGGCCAGTTTACTCGCCGACTCGTCGGCTAGTAAAAAGCCAGCGAGTCGGCAAGTGCGCTAGTGGTCGATTTCACGCCAGTCGCTCACTCGCTCACTCACCAACTAGTTGCGGAGTTGTTGTGACACGTGTTTGTGTGAAAATGAAGGACAAAGACTACACAAATAAAACTTTGAAGGAGGAAAATGTAAAACGTTTAATGTCTGATCTTGATGAACACAACATATTGTGCACAATATGAGCACAATATTGTGCACATATTGAGCACAATATATTGGGAGGAATGGATGTTAAAAAACTGAAGGTCAAAATTAAGACAGTAAAAGATGTGTATAGGCAAGAACTACAAAAAATAGAGAAGAGTAAAAAAAGTGGCTGTGGCAAAGATGAAGTTTACACGCCAAAACTGAGCTGGTTCAAAGACGCAAATTACCTGAGTGAGGTGACTTCAACAAGACAACTAGCTTGTCACTTGCCGCTTTTAAAACTAAAAATCACTTTACACACGGCTAGTTTACTAGCAAGCTCGCTCAAACGCTGGCTAGTAGCGAGTAAAGTTGACCGGTCTTCTACTTTTTTTCAGCTTTTTTACTCGCCGGCTAGTAGCCAGAGAGTCGGCTAGTATGGGTTTACACGGGGCGAGTTTACTAGCTACTAGCCAACTAGCTGGCTAGTAGCGAGGAAACTCGCCCCGTGTAATCGAGCCTTAAGATGATAATTTGAATTTTGTCCTGTCGTCCTCTCGATCTTCAAAACGTCTTTCAATTCAAACACATGTAGTTATGATAATATGAATTCATTCAAAGTCATTATATACAGTTTCGAGAATCAATTATTATTATGAACCCAATGAATAAACAAATGGAATGCTGTGGAGGCTGTGATAATGGTTGATCTGTTATGTTTGTTTACAGGTGCTCTAAAACCAACTATTCGGATGGATATAAAACAAATTTCAAGATCATTATGAAGACTGGAAATAAATTTCATAGAACAAGTGACGTACTAGATGAAGCAAACAAATACTACAAATATTTGAGTAAAAATGCTTGGAAATGTATTGGAAAAGATAAGAAAGTATCGGTACGGTGAAGTTCAACTAGCAACATTACCTACTTATCATGCTTTGATATAAGTTATTCACTAAAGCTGCGTTTACACTGGAGTTAATAACACGAGTTCTTAACAAAAAGTTATCAACTTGGCTGAATCGACAAAAAAATCAGAAGTTAATAACTCGCGTTTTCAACAGAAGATGCATGTTATCAGTTCTATCGAGAGTCGGTAAAGATCAAAGGAAATGTATTATGTTATGAACAAATGTTTAGCTGCGTTTTGATTTTGATAACAAAGGTTCTTGACATTTTTGTTATCAACTGATGTTAATAAAAAAAGTCATTGACATAAATGTTAATAACATTTTCTTTCGGCTGCTAGTTTTTTTTATCAACAGAAGTTAATAAATTTGTCATGTGTTTTGTCAGCTACATTTGTAGCTAAGTGTATACACTGTGTTTTGTAGTTGGTAGGAACCTTGATTTGTCAATTCAGTCAATTTGATCCCTTTTTGTTGATAACTCGTGTCATTAACTCCGGTGTAAACTCAGCTTCAATGACTTTTGTTAATAACATCAGTTAATAACAGAAATGTGAAAAAATTTTGTTATTAACTCCGGTGTGAATGCAGCTTCAATGACTTTTTCTATAAACATCAGTTAATAACAGAAATGTGGAAAACTTTTGTTATCAACCCCAGTGTAAACGCAGCTTTAATGACTTTTGTTATTAACATCAGTTAATAACAGAAATGTGAAAAACTCTTGTTATTAACTCCGGTGTGAATGCAGCTTTATTGACTTTTGTTATTAACATCAGTTAATAGCAGAAATGTGGAAAACTTTCGTTATTAGCTCCAGTGTAAATGCAGCTTAAGGCCTCTTCCATGAAAGCTTTGTACATGCCTTTCAAATGAAGAGTACAAATTCTCTGTGATATTATGTTTACTTCAAAAATGATCTATCATCCTTAAATCACCTGTAAATAATGTTTCCTGTGTAGTGGATCTTGGCATTTCTAGTGAGCACCTTAGGCTGGAGAACATAGTCGCTAATATGCTGATAATGTCCTCTGTTGCATTCAATGCTATTATGGAGAAGTCAAGCATAATAAGATTGATCTTGTTTTCCATGATGAGCCACACAGTGTGGTCTACTTTACAATGGCAGTGGAGAAAGATAGGAGAACAACATGGCCGATCCTCTGTCTTGTCAATGCCTTCTATAGACGTAGTTGATACAGGTTTATGTAATATTAACGGTTCATTCTCGTTTGAAATAATCAATTGTATTCTATTGAGCAAGAGATTATAGTTTCATTCTAATTTTAATTTGTTTCAGAGATACGAGTTCATGAGAGTCGTGAATGAACTACAAGTTTTGGTGAAGGTGAATGAGATTGAAACCTTCGATGGAGTTGAAATATTTTATGACGGGTCAGACGTGAAATTAGTTGAGACTAAATATCTTTTCTCAAATGAGTATGATTCCATACGATTTGGTAGGTTTTTTCATTTAAATTGTTAGTTTTTTCAATATTCCTACGCCCGCTAGTCTCTATACTTATAAAAGGCTAAGCCCCGACAGACTGAAATCACACCACAGCCCAAACTACTGAGCCTAAAAACTTGAAATTTTGCACAACTGTCTATATGGTAGCCTCAAAACATACACTAAGAAGGGATTTTTAGAAATTTGCCCCCCTGAGGGAGCTGGGGCCCCCCAAAAATTTTGTACTTTTTAACCGTTCATTTCAAAGCAAAGTCATAAGGAACTTTTTTGTTCAGCTACGAGAAAAAATTAGATCTATGCAGAAAAATTCTGATCAGGAGCACAGGGTGGTTTAGGAGAGGGAATTTTTCGAAAATGTTGATGTAAAATCACACTACAGCTCAAACAAATTGGCCTACAGACTTAAAACTTTGCACAAATATTCTTCAAACATGCTAGACGCGCACTAAGAACGGATTTTGAGATATTTTGCCTCTAAGGGTTTCAAAGGATGAAAAAGGATTCTTTTAAGTGAGTAAGTTATGAACATCGTAGAGTGAACGCCATATGGAATTGAGATAATTGACACATGATATTCTAACATATGTTGTAATCATTGGAAAGCTTAAAACAATTTTGTCAATCACCTGATCAAATTAATTTTGCGCGAGCTTGCCACGAGTGTATTCCATATTGTTGTATGCTTGGCCACGCAGTTCGGTTTGCACCTTCTATCAGCTGTATGGAGTCATTCCGATTGGAAAAGAGCACATAGATTTTCTTTGATTAGGAGTATGTTTGTTGATAATTATTTTTCAAATTCAAATTTTATTGCTATCAAAAATCACATTGAAAACTTTCTTAATAGACAACAAGATTACAAAAATATACCTACATTCATTTGTAGCACGGCCAGAAAAAGACAAATTTGAGTACTAGCCGTGAGTTCATTCAATATAACTTATATATAATTTTCGTTAATATTTTGTGAATAAAAAGTACGAGTTGATGAGAGATGTGAGTAAATCTCTGAGATGATGAGATTGTGAACAACTAACTCACTTTCATGAGGTGAATAACTTTTTTTAACATTTTCCAGTTTCTCAATGATAGAGGAGTGATAATTATTTGTGTAGGTCTTCTAAGGAACCATTATCTAAACAGCTGGTACCAATCAACTACACGTCAAGTCCAAACTACCGTTTCAATACCAGTACACAATATTTATCATAGGGTGACATGTTTATCACAGCTGGTAACTTTAGATGCTAAATCATATTAGCATGATCATCTTTCCGTTCTTCAGTAGCCGCTCGGCCGACAATTTCGAAACATAGGTCTGTTTATTTATTTAGCGTATGGCAGTATACACAACACATTAAATTTATGATCACAAAATTCGAAAAAAAAGAAAACAATAGAAAATTCATATATAAAACGAATGAAAATATCTTAGTCACTTTTGACCTGGAAATTAGAGGCATGCTTCCAGGGTATTTAAGTAGGCTATTGATGCTGGTTTAGCCACCAGGAAATCTTCATGTGCACCCGTGTATGCTGATCTGGGACACTCCTCCACTATGTGTCTCACAGTCTGGACTGCTCCACACTCACAGAAAGGGGAGTCAGCCTTACCCCACTTATGCATCAGATAGGCACATCTACCATGATGAGTTCGTACCCTATTCAATGCCGACCATATTTTACGAGGCAAATCGAAGCCTGGTGGCCTTTTGGCTACAAATGGGATGTCAATGTTCTGCTTTGCTGACCACGCTTGTTGCCAGGCCTCAGTTAAACGGAAACCTGAATCTGAGGCTGTAATTGCTGTCCTAACCGGTGGCTTACGAGATTGCAGACGGCTCTGATTGGCATCTTGTATATCCTCATGTATTGGCAGGCTTCAATTTTCCTGTATCTTCTTGTACTCTCTAGTGAGGGCATTCATGCGTCGAAGATTTGGGGGTGGGATGTGACTCAAACCTATCATTCTCATTGAGTTATAGGTGGTGTTCTGAAATCTACCCCTGTGGAATGGCTCCCGGTGTTGAGTCACATCCCACCCCCAAATCTTCGACGCATGAATGCCCTCACTAGAGAGTACAAGAAGATACAGGAAAATCGAAGCCTGCTAGTAGATTAATAAATTGCTAGAAGATTAATAAATAATTATTGTTAGCCCCCCTATTAAAATTTCTGTTCAGAAACCATCCCCAATACAACATATTCCCGAAGTTTCATGCCGTTATGTCAAGAAGTTTTCAAGTCTATAGGGAACAAACATACAAACACACAAACATACAAATACATTTGATTCATTAAATACATACATTTATGATTTAATTAATTTGATTTACATTCAAATGAAAGCCTCTCTAAATGGAGGTAGAATGATAATAATAATAATAATAAATTTTATTGCCAAAAACAATGCATACAAAATAATACTTAATCATCTAGAGCATAAACTAATAATAATAAAAATAATACAATTATGAATATTATATACATTCAATTGTCTTGACAATAAATACTCTCATGCAAGGGAAGCTTCCCTGTACGCATGGAGGAGTTGCTGCAGACCCTAGAAACTCTCTTATAGTAAAAAAAAATCATTCTATTTATTGAATTCCTTACATAATGTATCCAGTAATTATAACTAGGAAATGAAAAACAAGGCATTGATAAACAAAAATAAAAGTCATACAACAAATAAAGAATAAGATGAAAGCTAACAACAGAGAAAATAGTAATTAAAATAACTTTTAGAATTTGAGAAATGTGATCTCTCACTGAACAACAAAAAACATAGCTTCGACCGCCTCCGGAAGAAGACCGAATAGCCACTCTCTGATCAATCTACTGTACAAGGGGTACGATTGGCAAGATCTTACATTGTCAGGCAAATTATTGAAGAATTTTGGACCTAAGAACAAGAAAGATTTTTGGAACATGGTGGATCTTGGTCTTGGCAATTGAGCTCTATTACCATGTCGCGATGAAGATCGAATAGTATCCACAATTGCGCCAGCATTGCCACTCCTATTAAAGAACATCTGCAAAACTCTAAAAACGTACATATATCTAAGTGGCAGAATATTTAAATTTAAAAAGAGAGGAAAGGATTCATGCAATCTTGTTTTCTTCATCATTATTCTTACAAAAGACTTCTGTAATCCAGATAGCGGCTTCACATGAGTATGATAAGTACTACCCCAACAAGTAATAGCATAGTTTAGTCTGGAGTGCACAAATGCAAAATAAATCTGCCTCATGACACTCAATGGACACAGAGATCTCAAAAAATAGAATTTGCGCATGAACATGTATAAATAGTTTTTGAGAGATAGGATGTGCTGCTTAAAACTGAGCTTTTCATCGACCATTAAACCTAAATATCTTACAACATCCGTTTGTGGAAAACTGCTACAAGGACAATCATTTAGCCGCCCCTGACAATCAATTGAATGATATTTAATGGGAGTGAGCATTTGAAAACCTTGAGACAGTGAAAAATTAACAATTACAGACTTTTCAATATTCAGACTTAGCCTATTACACGTGAACCACAATGACAGCATTTTAACATCGTAAGTAACACTCTCCATCAGCAATTGAGTTGTTTTTTCACCGTAGGTTAGGGCCGTATCATCCGCAAAAGCTGTAAACTCTCCTTTGAATGATGAAGAGTACAGATCATTAATGAAGATAAGAAACAATATTGGCCCAAGGACCGAACCTTGTGGTACTCCACTATTAATTTTCCTCAGTGAACTTTTTTGACCATTGAGGAAAACATATTGATGCCTTTCTTCCAGATACGATGCAAACCACTTATGTACCAGTCCTCTTATTCCAACCCTTTCCATCTTCCTGAGGAGAATATCATGATTAACCGTGTCAAATGCCTTTCTTATATCAAGAAGACACCTGTGACTCGGTTTTTATCATTAGAGTTCAAACTATTATGAACCAGCATCATGAACCTCCGAAGGGCCATCTCAGTGCTCAGACCTTCCCTAAAACCAAATTGGACATCAGAAATCACATTCAGCTTATCCATGAAATTAATCAATCTAAATTTTACAATTTTTTCAAACACCTTTGAAAAAACTGACAACAAAGATATTGGTCGGTAATTGCCAATCGAAGCAGCTTGTCCCTTCTTGAAGATGGGAACAACTCTAGCGATTTTCATATTTTGTGGAAAAATGCCCTCTGCGAATGATTTGTTGAAAATGTAAGCCAGCACAGGAGAAATAACATGTGAAATTGTCTTGACCAGAGCTGTAGAAATACCATCATCACCTGTCGCTGTACCTCCTTTCAGTCTTGAGATAAATAATTCTACTTCTTCACAAGATACTGGAGACCAAAAGAAAGAATTTGAAACGTGATTTGCATTAAAAACTCTATCATATGCTTCCTTTTGGTCTATACTGGGAGCAATAAGGGAAGTCGACAATGAATTAGGCACATTAACAAAATACTCATTGAATTGTTCAGCAATAACTTTTGGGTCGTCAACAGTTTTACCATTAATCTGGAGACTCTTTACACAATTTTTCGCCTTATTATTGCCAGCTAAAGAGTTAATGACCCTCCACTGAGCTCTGGAATTATCCTTGACCTTCTCAAACAGCCTACTGTAGTATCTTTCCTTTGTTTCCTTAATCCAAAGATCAATTTTGCGCTTGAAATTATTATATTGAAGCCGAAGTCGAGCATCGTCAGGCGACCTTGATACTTTTTTCCTTAGCTTATCTCTATTCAATATTGCCAGACATAGCCCATCCGTCATCCAAGGTTTCAGTTTCTTCAAGCGGCGATCACTAGGACGAGCAAGAGTTACTTTACTCTCAGCAATCGAATCATTCAGTATTTTAATAAAAGAGTCAAATGATTTATTACAACAATCAGCCGAGTACACGGACGACCACGACTCCCCAGTAAGGATATTTAACAATATATTGTAATCAACAATTAAAATAGTCAAATGATTTATTACAACAATCAGCCGAGTACACGGACGACCACGACTCCCCAGTAAGGATATTTAACAATATATTGTAATCAACAATTACTCTCTCATCACTGACATTGTGGGTAGTATGCTCATAAGTGCATGCCAATAAACAACCAATGCTTCGATGGTCAGTTATTTGAGGATCAATTACAAAGGCCTCATTCATAAGTGGCTTATTACTTCTGAATAATAAGTGATCAATACAACTGGAAGTGGTGTCTGTCACTCTCGTATTTAAGTTAATCATATTCTCAAAACCGTTGCCACTAAAAATACTCTTATATCTATCAACTATCTCATTATCCAAGTTCAAATCAATATTGAAATCACCTACGCATATTGCGGTACGATTAGTACCTATTCCAGCTATTACGCTCGAAAAACTATTGAGGAAGTCAGCAACAGGTTGACTATGCCACCTGTAGATAGCCAGAATAGTACAGTAAACAGACTCTCCCAACAGCAAGTCGAACATTAAAGAGTCAGCTCCTTCGATAAGAACATTTGTTTGTTTACAAGTGAGAGGCTTATCTTTAGAATAGAAGACAACGATGCCACCAGCCCGTGTGCGGCCGGCCACCGATAACGATTGATAGCCATCCAACTGATAAAGACTATCATCGCCCTCCTTTAACCAAGCTTCAGTCAGAACTATCACATCGGGCTTAGTATACAACGTGCTTACAAATGATATGAACGAATCAAAATTCCTACTGATACTCCTAATATTCTGGTGCATTATAAAGAGTGATCCACTATGACACATAGCATTGTTGAATGCCAACGCATCAGAATAAAAACTAGTAATTATATCATCCATTTAGACTAAAATAATTAAGGGTATAGCTTGATAAACTTGAAAACATATGCAATTAAAATGGATGCTCTCCTGTGAAATGTGAAATGTAGACGCAAAAGAAGAGGTGACCCTCAAATCATTATAGTAGCAATGTAGTGAATCGAACGATAAGGATAAAATTGTCGAAATAGCAATGGATAAAGGAAGCAGACAGATAGAACACTTATATCATTTATCGGCATTAGACTAATCAGAAATAAAATAATGATTTTTAAATCAATGATTTTCAGTAAGCTCATAATAATATATTGAAAGTTAATATTTTCCTTGGTATTGGATATAGTCCTGTGAATAGTGAAAGATTTTGAACTATACATTTGCACTGATCTTAGAATTGTCAACATCATGAATCGTAAATGAGCTTTGAGATAGTAGCATATCTAATTGTCCACTTGATTTGAGTTCGATCACTGGGTTTTTTTCCTGCTTCCTTATTAGAATTTTACAGTCTCTCACCCAAAGAAATTTAAAACGGTGTTCCTTGTGCGCTGATCTAGCCAATGAGAAAAGTTTCCTTCTTGACGGCGACAAACACTCATTGATGTAGATAGGTTGATCAGTATTACAGCCGATATGCCTGGTCGAAAAATCGCGCTTCACTCGCCTCTTCTGTAGGAGCGTGTTTTTGTCGGTTCTCCTAATGAACTTGACGACAACCGGAGCAGGCCCCTCCGGTCCAGCGCGACCCAGGCGATGACACACGTCGATGGCATCCTCCCCGATCTGGCAGCCGAGAGCACTCGATATGTTGTAGACCATCGAGTTCAGGTCTTCGTTGGGTTGCTGAGGCAGGCCTCGTATTTCGACCATGTTAATTCTCGAGTATTGTTCTAGATCCTCTACACGTTCTTTCAATGCAGCATTTTCCCGTTCCAACTTCACAACTTTCTTAGTTAACTCCTCTATAGTTTTTAGACAAGTTTCAAATTTCTCGTTCCGCTCCTCTTGCCTCACATTTAGCTCGGTGATTCCTTCATGGCAGGCCTCCATAGACTTCCCGAGGTCCAACTCCATCCTCTTTTGATCCTCCTTCATGACGTTCAGCATAGCGACTACGTCAGCAATCGTCAATGATGAACCACTTGAGACCGGTGTTTCAGTCGACATACTCTTCCTGCGTTCCAAGCTGCAATCGCTGCAGCGCCATATTAGATAAGGTTGACAACTTTCAGTTCTGTTGTTTTAACATTTTTTTTTTCAAATTACTTTAGAAAAGTTCATGTAGTACTACACCTACTATTGTTTTTGAGCCACTTCTGGCGCTATCATAGTTTCACCACTATTCTGTTCTACAGTCCTATCTCTTGCAGTCGTTAACTATATATCTGTAATTAATGAAGTAAAGAACTGGCTTATACACGTACGGGATAGGAAAATTATGTTTGACGCATCATCACGTCTGAAATACAGGACGAATTAACTTGAAATTATGCATATAGATTCTTAATTAACCATGGATGGTTATAGGCCTATTTTCAATTCTTCAGAATTTCATCACGTCAAGTTTTCAGTTTGTCAAGTTTTGAAATAGATCCTTGCGGAGCACGGGTTCCTGCTAGTTATTTATAAACTGCATGGTGTGATGAACCAATTTTCTTGACTTTCCCTGAGTAGCATCGTATTCAATTCTTCAATTCTCATAAAATTTTATGAATGAAACATAGGAATACTTATGAAAAAAAAAATAATTTATTAATTTTTCCTAATAATGAGACCCTAAGATGAGTTCTAATACAGAGTCTGTATAATTGAATGAGCGAAGCGAATTCTATGTTTCAAGTCAATCGGCGTTTGTTTGTTTGTACCGCAGTTACAGTCGCAGTTATGGTCCGATTTGGATAAAATTTGATATACAAGTACTTTGAAACAAGACGAAGAAACGTATGTATTCAAAATTTTCAAATTCATTCCCGTTTCAAGATGGCGGCCCTTTATTCGGAAATTTTACCCTAAAAATCAACCTAACTTTTCAATACTTTATCAGATCAGGTTCAAATTAGGCTCATTCTTCTCAGCTCTTCAAAGCGGTATTACTTAATCTATCACATGTTGGAAATTTTCCAATTTTCGGTATTTCGATTTTTTTTTTCAAAATTCCAATTCAAGTTTCAGATTTTTTATCTTTCAAACCGTGCTTCCGAGCTCAAAAGTGTAGAGGACCTTAATTCTTCAGCGCTCAAAGGTGGTCTTATTTCATATAACCCAACACAAGATCAAAATTTCAAAAATTTAGAATTCGATAATTCCCCCCCTCGCAGTCACACATTTCAAGTTTCACATTTCTTATCTCCTTTAGCTGTGCATCCCAGCTCAAAAGTGTAGGAAACTTTTATTCTCCAGAGCTCGAAGGCGGTCTTATTCCATACATTACATGTTAAAAATTTTGAATTTTTTGTAATTCAATTATTTACCCTCCCCCCCCCCAAGACCCACATTTCAAGTTTCAGATTTTTTATCTTTTTAACTGTGTATCCTAGCCCAAAATATGAAGAGCTTCTATTCCTCAGCGTCCACCACCGATCCTATTGCATTTATATCATTAAACTCTAAATCCAATTTGTTTGTGTACACTAAAAAATATGTACAATTTTTCATTAGATATCGTAGTCGCTATTGGAGTCGATAACACGCTGTCGATGAACCCGGGCGGTTAGTCGACGGAGCACCTCTCTGTAGTAGCCTACTGGTCGTTCACAGTTTGGCCGGGTGGCACAAACTCTTTGTGAACGGCCAGTACTACAGAGAGGTGCTCCGTCGACTAACCGCCTGGGTTCATCGACAGCGTGTTATCGACTCCTTTGGAGATATATAATGAAAAATTGTACATATTTTGCCCATAAAAAATTTCCTGAGGTCAGTCCGGTTACTTATTATACAGACTATGTATATTACTATAGTGAGGTCTACGTTATAATGGTGGTATTTGATTAGCATTGGTATTGCTATCCTTCTCTGTTTTTGGACAAAGCAGATAGCGCTATCATTTTCTAGCTCTGTATCGTTGCCAAACTGATTTTCAACAATGTAGAAATATAACTGATTAACAGAATAATTTGAAATCTATCATTTAATCATTGGAAAATGTTTTTCTTGGCGAATCGAATATGATTGATTATTTCAAACAAGAAATGAACAGCAAATATTACATAAGATAATATCTTATATATTCATACCGCTATCAGCTATCCTCTATGAAAGGCACTCACAAGGCAGAGAATCAGCAACGCTGCTCTCCAATTTTTCTCCACCGCCATTATAACGTGTTCCCCACTATAATATCTTAGTATCTTCAATCTTTGGGATAACAGATCGCTTAGGTTGAATGTGTCCATGATAGCAGTATAACATTTTTTTCAAGGCTTCCACAGTTTTAAAGCACCTATAATAGATGCCACTAGTTTGAATTTTCTTCAAGGCGGCTAAAAATTTTCAAATTTGAAAATCACTGATTTTACGCATCTTAACCAATAGAGCAATGACCTCGAAGTAATTGTAAAGCCCCCATACACGAACCAGCTAGCCTGTCAGTTTTTCCTGAACAGTCCGCCTGAGACAGGCGGCCGTAGTGTGTGTATGGTCCGACTGGACTGTCATTTAAGACTGAACAGGCGGTCGGTGATGGAATGAAAACTCATCAGTTCATTTGTATTTTCGAGTTGTTGTTATTTTAGTTGTTATTTAGTTGTTGTTTTAGTTGTTGTTATTCAAGTACTTGTGAATTGTTGCTGTGATTATTTGTGAGCTGTTGTTTTGTGATTGTAAAAATGTCACGTGAAACAGAGAACCAATGCTTAGAGGAATTTATCAAAGTGAGAAATCCTTGTAGAAAGTTAAATCACCAGATTATCATGATGGAATAAAGAAGGAAGCAGTTTATATTATTTATTTATTAACTATAAATAATAATCTTCAGAAAATGAACAACAACACAAAACTAAGAAAAACTTACTACAAATATTCAAATTAACTACTAAAAACTCTTAAGGCTGTGCAAAGGCTAAAAATAAACTCTTTACTCGTGATATTTTTCTAAGTTTTTCGATCTGTATCATCAAGCTATCAAAATGAAAAAGTTTTCTCAGGAAATTTTTTTCCGATCATTACTTTTTGAGATATGAGCGCCTGAAGTTTGAATATTTGAACAGAACATTTCAAATTCGGTACAATATAAATCCATGAGATTTAGAGGATGGATTCTTCATGGTGTTGATGATCTAGTAAAACAAAAACTTTCTGAAAATATCAATTTTTAAGATAGTTATTAATTTACCAAAAATAACTCAACTAAAAATAATTTTGGTTATTTTAAAATTAAATAAATTGAATTACTATCTTAAAAATCGATATTTTCAGAAAATTTTTGTTTTACTAGATCATCAACACCATGAAGAATCCATCCTCTAAATCTCATGGATTTATATTGTACCGAATTTGAAATGTGCTGTCTCAATATTCAAACTTCAGGCGCTCATATCTCAAAAAGTAATGATCGGAAAAAAATTTCCTGAGAAAACTTTTTCATTTTGATAGCTTGATGATATACAGATCGAGAAAATTAGAGAAATATCACGAGTAAAGAGTTTATTTTCAGCCTTTGCACAGCCTTAACGCACGAATAAATTATTGATGTGTTTTAAAGTGCTTGCCAGACAGATTTGAACTGAACGTGTATGGGGTAGTCAGTCCAACAGGCCGCCGGTCACAGGCGGACTGTTCAGGAAAAACTGACAGGCTAGCCGGTAAGTGTATGGGGGGCTTAAGGAAGCTGCCTTCCCAGCAGTGAGATTCACTTTAATTTGTCAGTACTCCTCATAAGTAGCATCAATGCTCCTCATTCAACTAACACTGCCATTGACAAAAGTTGTGGTAGATATGATTTCTCCAGAATTGCCGCTTTTGCATTGAAATTGATAATTTTTGCAATATTTCTGTTTGTCAGATCATACGATTGAGTTGGAAGAAGAAAAAGAAGCAAAACCCGATTCAGCGAGGGCAGAAAACTCTTCTGCCAAAATAAGCCGGTAAGTCTGCACTAATACAAGTATAGTCGAACCTCTCTATAACGAACCTCCACTTAACAAAATCCTCTTTGATATTTATTTTACCTGGTCCCATGACATTTTAGAGTGTTGGCTGCTTATTTACCTCTATTTAACGAACTTCGGACCTCTCAACAACAAAGTTTTCACTTGACTTCAACATACAAAGTGTAGTGTGTATAGGAAGCAGTCGGTAATTTTCAGGGAATTGTTTAGTTTTAGCAGAAAGGTCAATAGACTAAAAATAATGGCGATTCAGGTACGAAGAAGATAGAATGGTGGACAGTCAATAGAGGGTGAAACACATGTCGGTAATTGAATGCAAGGAATTTGAATTCCAAGAGCTAGCTTCTCATTATTGTAGACCAGGCAGGTGAACGACTGGACTTTCCCATTCTTCCTTTTGTCACACATTTCAATTTTTTGAACTGACAATGATCATAGAGAAACAATAGCATAAGTAGATATAAGTATAGGGCGTTTATGTCGTAACTTTTACTGTTATCTCAAACCGATAGTCCACGTAGTTCTTTCCTGTGAAGCTTTATGAGGCTGATAGTCTCTCATATTGTACCGTTCATACACTCTTACCCGGTCAAAACAGTAAAAATCGACCATAATCGACAGTAATCGGCTTGGGATGACAGTAAAAGTTGCGACATAAACGCCTTATACCATGGGATATCTACTTATGCTATTGTTTCTCTATGCTATGATGATGTTGGTGCGATGCTGTGACGAACCTGAGGAGAAGAATCCGTCAGATCAAGAAGTTCTAGTGGCTTTCAAAATTATCAGGCAAGGATTAAAACTGAAAAATAGTGTACCAGACACTGTTTGAATAGATGTGAGTCGTTTATCGAACATGATGTTTTATTCAAATGCAAAATTCAACCGGTATTACTCACTTTTTCAAATATAAAACATAAAAAATAGGAAAGATGAGTTAATCGACCGAGCGAAGTGAGGTCTAAGATTCAAGTCGACGGTTTGGCATTTCTCTTAATGTTAAAATGTTTGAATGTTTAAATGTTTATATGTTTATATGTTTTTATGTTGCGCATTTACGGGAAACGCGGTAATAGATTTTAATGAAATTTGACAGGTATGTACCATTTTTAATTGCGCGTCGACGTATATACAAGGTTTTTGGTTATTTTGCATTTCAAGGATAATATAAAAGGAAAAAGGAGCCTCCTTCATACGCCAATATTAGAGTAAAAATCAGACTACAGAATTATTCATCATAAATCAGCTGACAAGTGATTACACAGATATGTGGAGAAGCCAGTCTATTGCTGTATAATAAGGCCTATAGTATCAATCAGGTACTTGTGGATGAGAATACTGCGTGAGGTCTGCTGTTCACAGAACTACTAGTATAGTATTCATAGTGAAGTTATTGACAAAATAACCGTATTTTGCGTTCCATCTAATAGTAGTGTAAAAAGTTGAAAAACATTGCTACAGAGTGTGTACTTTGATTAAACTTTACTAATAGTACAAAAACAAATCAAGCTTTCTGGAAATGAATTGGTGATTTTATCCACTTATTACATTCTATAAATATTCAAAAAACATGTTTTTTCCAACAGCATGAATTTTCAAATTTCCCTAATTATATTGGCCTAATAGGTACCCTTATTACGTTCGCGATGATATGTTTTATGTGCCATATTCGTTTATTTATCGCCGATACTATATTATAAGATCCATAGGATCGTGGCAGTTTTCTCGACAAAACCTCTCAATAACGACAACCTCTCTGCAACGAATTTTTTCTCGTGATAATCAACTTCGTTATAAAGAGGTTCGACTGTAGTTACTAGGACTATTACAGTGAGGTCCTCGTTATAATGACAGTCTGTATGTGATGGTGCTTTCCTTGTCTATCATCCTTGTATTATCTTGTATCATCTTGCTTTAGTGATATCCACGTTAGGTAGTACTTGTTCCTCAGCTGTACCTCCTGAGACTTCGTATCCGGTCTTATTGAAATCTATTTTCATTCCATTTCCTTCATAAGAATCAGCAAGCTTCCTAATCATGTAATGAATGTCATGTTCATCACCAGCCATCATTACTTGATCATCAGCGAGCAAAAGTGAGTAAAATATATATTCTTTTTTTATTGGCATACCCATACATTTACATTTTCTTTTCCACTCTTGTAATATATCCTCAAGGTAGATATTGAACAGGATTGGAGAGAGGCGACAGCCTTGACGTATGCCCTCAACGTCCGATGCACCGCAACGCAACGTCTTATTAACTAGTAGTTCTTTGAACAGTAGACCTCACGCAGCATTCTCATCCACAAGTACCTGATTGAAACTATAGACCTTATGGGAATACAGCAATAGACTGGCTTCTCCACACATCTGTGTAATCACTTGTCAGCTGATTTATGATGAATAATTCTATAGTCTGATTTTTACTCTAATATTGGCGTATGAAGGAGGCTCCTTTTTCCTTTTATATTATCCTTGGAATGCAAAATTTCCAAAAACCTTGTATTCACGTTGACGCGCAATTAAAAAAGGAACATACCTGTCAAATTTCATGGAAATCTTTTACCGCGTTTCGCCGTAAATACGCAACATATAAACATATAGACATTTAAACATTCAAACATTTAAACATTAAGAGAAATGCCAAACCGTCGACTTGAATCTTAGACCTCAATTTTCTCGGTCAATTATATGAACCAATATCAGCTACCTTTTTTTAGAAGGCAGAGAATCGGCAACGTTGTTTTCCTATCTTTGAAGGTACTGAAATCTTGAACAGTTTAAAATAAGTCTATAACCATCCTTAGTAATAATCTATTAATGAAATTTCAAGATATCAGTGGAGTAGTTTAGACTTGATGCGTCATTATTTTGTGGATTTCCTACCCCATACGTGTATAAGCCAGCTCTTTCCTTTATTATAATATAATAAAGATTGATTGATTGAGTACTTTATTTATGTAGATTACAATATATATACTGGCTTTTACACTTAAGGGCCCCATACACTAGGGAGCTTGGATCGGCCAACTTGGTTCGAGGAACCAAATCCGTGTAGGATTTGCCCACACACTGTAGTGGGGAGAGCGAACAACCGTTCGTTACTTCAGTGTCTTTTGGGGTCTAGAGATGAGCGTATCAAAGTTTGCAGCTGCTGTGGGATGAAAATATATTGAATATATATATATATATTATATATATATATATCGCCCTGGCGGACGAACCGAACAAAGTTTTCAATCCAGATTGAAGACCAAGTTCGTAATGAATTTGGTTCGCGGTTCGCCAATTTTCCACATACACTGGGGAACGTGGTTCGCAAGAGCCAAGTTCGCCGATCCAAGTCCCCTAGTGTATGGGGCTCTTTATATACAATAGCTTACAATACAGCAAAATTATAGATGAATTTACATAATATGGACTAAGAAAATAATTATTGAACTGTATATGATATGAAATGATATGAAGAAATATTCAGCTGTTTCTATATTTTTACCAACCTGTGTATAAAGTGCAAATATGAAAAAAGACAATATTAGGTAGTAGAAGAATTATAAGATGGAAAATGGAAATGTTGAATACACTATGATGATGGTACTCTTGAGCAGAGTATATCAAACTCGAAGCATGACGAATTGAAAACTTGACAAACTGAAAAACTTGACGTACTGAAATCTTGAAGAGTGAAAAATAGGTCTATAAATATCCTTGGTAAATCAATAATCGTCTATATGAGCAAAATTTCAAGTAGTTCAGACTTGAACTAATGATGCATCACTCGTTAATTTCCTATCCCGTATGTGTAAAGCTAGTTCTTTATTTTATTGTAATATAGGTAACAATGAATCTATTAATGATGTTTCAGACAAAATTCGCACCTTGTGAGCAAGACCAATGATGAAATTGTGACTTGGTTTGACCACCATTCCAACACAATACACGCCTTCAAAATCAAGGATGATCCAAGTTCGAAATACCTGAAATTGTTTGGAACGGGTCTTGATGATATCGAATTCACATACATAACAGAACAAACAAATACTCGTTGGACGGATGGAGGAAAAAATATATACATGTGAGTACTATGACATCAATATTGCAATTTTTCGAATAAAGATACAACCAAGTTTAAGAAATTGTTGAAAATAAAGGTATAGTGAGGTCCACGTTATAATGTCAGTGTTTGATTTGCAGTGGTATTGCTATTCTTGTCTGTCATTCAACAAAGCGGATAGCGCTATCTCTTTCTTGCTTTACTCTGTTGCCAGATCGACTTTTAACAATGTAGAATTAATGATTAATCAACAAAATATTTCATCTTGATTATGTCAATTCATTATGAAATTATCAAAAAATATGATTCATTGCTTGATTATTTATAATTAATAATTTTAAATGAGAATGAACAGTTGATATTACATCAATAAACCTGTATCTGTTACCGTCTATAGAAGGCATTGACAAGACATTGACAAGACGTTGCATTGGCAACGGTTTTCTCCATCTTTCTCCACTGCCATTATAACGTGGATCTCACTATAGAATTATGGGGAATTTTAAAGCGTCAGGCCTAATACTCTCATCAGTTACTAGCTATTTTCATGTTTCTGTTAATTAATCCGGGTGCAAATGTCATTCCGATGTCATTTTTGGGTAACAGCCGTGGAAAATGTCTCAATTTATTCGTTAGGTCTAGAATGATGAGGATCGTGATGATGATTATAAGTCGAATTTACAGGCAAACACGTGGAAAAGATGGCCGCCAAAACTTTAGGTTTTTGCTATATCGCTTGTATTTCAATAACCGTTCAAGATATTCAACCGTTTCTTGAACGAAAATATTTTTAAAATTTTCCTCCACAAATTTTGTTCGATAAAATTTTCCCTCTAAGACGCATAGGCCTATTCCATTAGCTATTTAACTAGACTAGGTGATGGAAGTGAGTGAGCGAGTTCATGTATGTGGGACTATGTCAAAATTATGACTCAGCTGTTGAACTTTTGTAATCATTCAATCAGGTACTGAGTGCTGGATGCAAAAAAGCCGGGTTATTTTCAATTCTGATTAATTCCAGTAGATCCATCTTTTTGAAATGGTCTTCTCTGATTTGATTCACGTGAAGTTGATCAGGATTAGAATTTAACCGGCTTTTGTGCAACTGGGCCTTTGTGAGGGAAATTTTTGCATTCCTCTGGGAATTAATCTCAATTTACTGTGATTAGATAGAACATTTCTGATGAATGTTATGAATGTTATGAATGTTATGAATGTTATGAATGTTATGAATGTTATGAATGTTATGAATGTTATGAATGTTATGAATGTTATGAATGTTATGAATGTTATGAATGTTATTATAATTTCTTTTTTCGTAATAGTTTTGTGTATGCTTTTGTACTCCAGAGCGATGCTTGGTCCCCGATGTTGATATTTAATAGGATCAACATTTACCAACCGTTTGCAATTGAATAATCACATTATCTCGAATTTCGAGCTTATTTTCAATTTTAGGTGAAAATGTTACAGAACATTAATTGTAGAGATTTTCGTGCTCAATTTCTTCCACTTGAAATTTTATTTTTTAAATTGTATCTGAAGCCTGATCATTGGAAATATAAGATCAAACTTTGCATAGATGAGGCGAAGCTCCTGAAATTTTTACAGATTTGGGACTTGTGGCAGTTGATAGAGCTTATCAATGACTATTTCAGGTAAAGATTTGATCAAAATCATTGAGGACGTTTTTGAGAAAATCGCGAAAAACCATGTTTTTGACAACATTTTCGCAATTTTAGCCGCCATCTTGAATTGCATTTGATCGAAATTGTTCGTGTCGGATACTTATAGTGTGTGGACCTTGAGTTCCAAATTTCAAAGTCATTTCGTTTATTAGGAGATGAGATATCGTGTACACAGACACACATACACTCATACATAGTTTCTCCTACAATGTCATAATTGTATTTTTAATATAGTATTTTATACAAAAAATGAATAAATAAATGAATGAATACATACACACACACATACAGACCAATACCCAAAAACCACTTTTTTGGACACAGGGGATTTTGAAACGTATAGAAATTTAGAAATTGGGATACCTTAATTTTTGGAAAGCAATACTTCCCTTACCTATGGTAATAAGGGTAAAAAGAGTTTTGTAGTGATGAAATGAAAGGTACTTGATTATATTCTATAATGTGTTTCAATACTTATAGTCGCCCTAAAAATAAAAGTGAATATTAATGATAATTTTATGTAAATACTTTCATTTTTTTGAAGCTGTGAACCGAAAGATAATCCTCAATTTAAACCTATGGCACTATATGATGTATATAGCAACGGTGATCGAAATACACGGAAATACCAGCAGATGGATTCTGAAGTCAATGAATACTTTACCGATATCGACTTCGAAGTTCAGGTGTGCGATCAAATGGAATACAACCAACAATCTAATACTTATAACTTGGTGAGAAAACATTCAAAACGTTAAAATCTCATTTGAATGTAAATCAAATCCACAAGAGAATATAATTCGCATTTTTAATTAAAAAAGTAAATTCGTATGGCTTTTGTTGGTGGGGAGTCCCTTGCGGGAAGGTCCCATCGCCTGAATATATAATTTAAGCCGTCTATGGGCCTTACGACTGTCATACCCGGGATCTCTATGCTGCTACGCAAGCACTCTATCCACTAGACCATGGATCACTCCGCATTTTTAATTAATAAGGTGCAATAATGATGAATTCGATGGAAATTCTTGTTCTTGGTTCGAACCTATTTGGACCCATCAATATGGTCCGACTTTTTTCACGCGTGGCTTATTCTGGGGGAATATAGGTATTATACATAATGGTATTCATCCTCATATCAATTGCATTATAGAGGATTCCACGTTATAAAGGCAGTTCAGAAAGATAGGGAAACAGCGTTGCCGATTCTCTGCCTTCTAAAAAAAAGGTAGCTGATATCGGTTCATATAATTGACCGAGCAAAGTGAGGTCTAACATTTAAGTCAACGGTTTGGCATTTCTCTTAATGTTCAAATGTTTGAATGTTTAAATGTTCAAATGTTTATATGTTGCGCATTTACGGCGAAACGCGGTGATAGATTTTCATGATATTTGACAGGTATGTTCCTTTTTTAATTGCGCGTCGACGTATATACAAGGTTTTTGGAAATTTTGCATTTCAAGGATAATATAAAAGGAAAAGGAGCCTCCTTCATACGCCAATATTAGAGTAAAAATCAGACAAGTTGACAAGTGATTACACAGATGTGTGGAGAAGCCAGTAGTCTATTGCTGTATTTCCATAAGGTCTATAGTTTCAATCAGGTACTTGTGGATGAGAATACTGCGTGAGGTCTACTGTTCACAGAACTACTAGTAGGTGAATGGATAAATATTTAATTCTTTTGCTATCGGACCGTACAGTCATCAGCAACGTCAGTAAAATATGCATAAGTCTTAACACTTATCAAATAAAAAGAATGTGTGAAAAACTCCTCCATAGAATAGAAGGGGTTTGCACGCAGAAGAACAAAAATAGTGATTTGCTAAACAAAGAGACTGGATCATTTTTTTTATTGTCTCACTCAAAGCCAAAGTCGTTTTCCGTCTATTTGTATGCTCTACAATAAGTTAAGAAATAATTGATCAATCAGCAATCACGTATTGTCGAACCTTTAAACAGGTAAAGTTCGTTTTGCAACAAAATTGATTCCCTTCTTTGTCCTTTTTCAGGGTATAAAAATAAAATTGAAGGTACATAACAAACGAATATGATGTGATTTATCATTAAGTCAAAGTTGAAGATAAATTACTACAGTTTTTCCATTCATAAGATCAGCTGAGGCTGTTTGGGAGCTATCACACAGACAGACCTTCATGTGCTGATACATGATTTTACTGGTTAATAAACAACATAATTAACAACTTTTGCTTCAACAAACTAATACGGGTTCAGATATCAATGTGCGGTTTTCGACATTAATTTTTTATTGGTACCACTATATTGGAAATCATGTACCACATGACCACCTTCTCATTGAAAAAAAAATGAATTTGGATTCATACGAGAAACAAAGAAATTGAAGCGACAGAGTAATTTTTCATTTCAAATAGGATCCCCAATGAAACCCACTATCAAATTATTCTTGTAGAGGAAATATTTTACTGTTATCATAATTTTCACAAACTCTGTACTAGTAGTTCTGAGAACAGTGGACCTCGCGCAGTTATAAACCACAGCCACCTCTTATACTGTCCATCAGAGTAAATCCGGTCTGTATGTCGTGTCGGCGAGGTATCGGTGTGAAAACGGCTAATGGCTGTTGGTTTATCAAAAATGCAAACATCAAAAGCTAATCTCCTTCAAGACATAATGGCAACAGGTCAGCCCGAGTTCAAAGCAGAGAAAGGTCGAGAGACAATACAATGTTATTTTAGTTATTAATTGCATGCAATCAATAGCTCATCAAATAGTGCATAAAAGTTGCATTAAATGGGGCATGCAATTAATATTCCACACAGCAGCTGATTTTTTATCAAGTTACAATGAGATATTGAATAGCATGCGTCATGGCATGCAATTTATAATCCACTCGACAGCTGATTTATTATGAATAATTCTATAGTCTGATTTTTACTCTAATATTGGCTTATGAAGGAGGCTCCTTTTCCTTTTATATTATCCTTGAAATTGAAAATTTCATATACGTCGACGCGCAATTTAAAAAAGAGCATACCTGTCAAATTTCATGAAAATCTATTGCTGCGTTTCGCCGTAAATGCGGAACATATAAACATTTAAACATAATAATATAAACATAATAAAGATAAATGCAAAACCGTCGTTTTGAATCTTAGTCCTCACTTCGTTCGGTCAATAATTGAAAGTTGTGAGTTTAGAGATTACAATACAAAAGTTCTAGAGCACCAACCCAGGGGGGTAATTAGTGTTATGAACAATTTTGTAACTCTGGTAATTCTGAAATAAGTTACCTGATGCCTACTGCGCATGCCTAGCGTGCGCGAAGTGAAACGTACTGCACATGCATAGCAAGCTGAAATAGAATAGATTATTAGTTAAACACCTTAAAATCAGCTATTCTATAGGATAATTTTCCAGTAAAGCCGGCTCCAGACATGTGTCATTCGGCAAGCTGCGAATGTTCGGCGTTCGGCGAACTATTCGTCTAGATCATTGATTTATATAGTATATTGATATATACATTGATATTCTCTATATCAATGGTCTAGATATTTGCCGATTAACGAGCACACATCTACACACATTGGTGGTTTGCCAAGCAGTTGCTCGTTTTGGGAATAGCAAATACTCGTCAACTGCAAAGTTAGTAGACAGAAGGTTGGTCACTCATCTATAGTATTTTAGTTGAAATGCAATTGGAGTGGGGGAACTGCAGCCGTGACGTAGGCTGTTTGTAGTACAGAGTAGCCAGAATATCGCATTCTTGAAAATCATACGGTGACGTATAATCAAATTATATAATATAAACATTTTCTGACATGCAAGCTTTCTGTTTCTGCCTTACAATAATTATCAAAACATTTGAATAATACAAGCATTTTTCCATATAAAAGCAAAAACCCCACCTCCTAACTTTTCTTTTCAAACCCTTAGGCTAGTTACACACACATCGATTTTTGGTCGTACGATATTTTGTCGTCACTATGAATTCTATGAGATTAAACGGAACTTGGCAAACATCATATGTTTGAAATCATCTGTTCAATCTAATAGAATTTATAAGGACGGTAAAATATCGTACGACCAAAAATCGATGTGTATGTAACTAGCCTTAAGGTTTCTTCATCTTCTAGGTCGTGTTTATATTTTGTAGTTTGGCTATACATCAGCTTGTGAATTTCGGGGATGAGATATTTCGATTCTCGTAGAACATGTGCTCGATACCAGCATGTGTTCAGTGCATTTATATGAACGAAATTTATTGGATTTATCGGGATCGGTTTATCGGTTTTTTACAATGCATTGGTTTATCAATATTTTTCATGCTTTAATCTGAAATAAAAATAGTATAACGTTATCTACTAACGCTTTTCCAGCTTATTAACTTTTTCGTGTCACGTTTTTAGATTCTTGAAAAACTTTCAACTTCATTTTATTCATACAAGTTGAATGAACTTGAAATATTTAACAATTCAAATATTTGAAACATTTATTAGAATCGGTGATTCATTCGTTATAAGTATGGAGAATTTCCAAGTTCTAGGCCAATCTTGAGGGCAATAATCGACTATGTATTTGAAGCTACAGTGAATAAACTGTATGCTCAGTGTGGTTACTCCATCACATTTTCACCACACGTGACGTCACGCTGGCGTACCCCCCACCACTTCGAATCTTACACCTGTAAGTGATCAACCTTCTGTCTACTAACGTTGCGTCAACTAAATGTCATCTACTGTCAACACGAAACAGCTGTTATGTAGCTAAGGTGAACGTGATATTTTCAAGCTCAAAATTCAAGTGGTTTTATTCTTTATTTTGTGATTTTAAAGTTTGTTTCATGTTTTTACAAAGGTTTTACTATCAATCTATCCAAATTTAAAACTGTTTGTTTAATTCTAATCTATATTCTCAGATTGTGATTTGGTGTAGAAATTGAAATGGACATAACCCATGTATAATATTTTGCCAATTTGAAACTAAATTAGGAAATTGGAAAAGTTTTAGGCAATAGCCTGTTTTTTCTTTCTCGATATTGTTTGTGCTAACCAAATAAATAAATAAACATGGATCTCGATATTGAAGATGCTCTTCATGTTTATTCTGCTAACCAATCTATCAGTTAAACCAACCATTGTTCTCTATCTGTTTGATAGCGTAAGCAAATCTATAGAGTGGTCAGCGAACAAACTCTGAAAGATGAAAAAGTAACCGCTATTTCAACTGTGTCCTACGATGGAGTCCTACGTGATGTTGGATGGTTCGAGACCGCTACCAATGAGAATCAATACAAATTGAAGTTAAAAACTTTCAGATATTACGACAATTACCAGACCGAGCACAAAGTCTGTGAGTTAAAATCAAATTTAATTCAAAATTCATAATGTTTAAAGATTAATAACATAGAGTACAGCAGCGAAACTTCCTCCATTTGAAAGTGAATAGAAATCTTTGGATGGACCAGAAAGTTTGTATTCATTTTTCTTCACATATATAAAGTTTTGTTTCAATTGTTTTGAATATTAAATCGGGTAGGTGACGTCCCCCTTTTGCTATACACTAAGTAAACCGATTTCTGGCGTTTGTCATGACTCCTGCCAGCATTGCAGGCATTATGTTGACAATTTCTTCCCTGATCTTACAATCTTGTAGGGTCTTTGGAAGGTTCACATTAACAAGTAATTTCAAAAACCCCCATATAAAAATATCAAAAGGGTTCAAATCGGGAGATCGGGCTGGCTACTAAAAATCGCTCTCAATTGAGACGAGGCATCCTAGAAAGGGGGGCGCGACAGTCGAGACCGACGACATTCGAGGCCTACGACCGTAGAGGACTGTTTTACAGTCCTCTACGGTCGTAGGCCTCGACCACGGAATAAGCATAAAGTGTTTCTTTCCTCTGTGCCTCGACTGTCGGGAGTGTACGAAAATTAGAGTGGCCTCAACTGTCGCCTAACGCAGGCGACATTTGAGGCCACTTTTTCAGGAGTCCTCTCCCGTCGTAGGTCTCGACTGTCGGGGCTGTACAAAAATTAGAGTGGCCTCAACTGTCGCCTAACGCAGGTGACATTTGGGGCCACTTTTTCAGGAGTCCTCTACCGTCGCTGGCCTCGAATGTCGCTGGTCTCGAATGTCGGGCCTGTACAAAAATTAGAGACTCCCTTGCAGCAGGCGACAGTTGAGGACACATCCTACTGCGATTCCAGACAAAATACATTTTATAATGATTATAACTTCTGATTTGTTAAAAACTAAATAATGGAAACTTCCTTCATAAAAAAGCATATGAACTTTGAAGGTAGATAGTGCTTATCCTTGAAGGATTTTCAGAACGATCATCTTTGTGAAGAATTACAGCTTAATCAGTCAAGTATTTTAAGCGTGATGAGCTCAATTACAGACAGAAAGACAGACACCATCTCGTCTTATAGATGGATAGAAGATAGATAAATATTTAGATTTGTCAATGAAGGAGGCATAATGCAGTAGTAATGGATTCCCATTACTTATATTAAAAATATGTTTAGGGACCATCATCCAAGTACTGGAATGTATATGACTTGACCACCTTTGTTGACAAAACTCAATTGGAGGATGGAAAGATGCTGGTATATTTATTTTACATGCTGAACTTTCAAAGTTACACGAATTTAAAGCTATAAAGAATTCAAAAGTTACAAAATTAATAAGCTTCAGAGAATAGAAAAAGGTTATATACAGTAGTATGATGCTTAGAGTAATGAACAAATTTACCTTTTTATATAATCTAGGAAGTTGATCTGAAAAATCAACAACTTTACATAAACATTCTTCCTTAAAAATATTTTTTACTGTGTTTTTGAGGGGGCGCGACAGTCGAGACCGACGACATTCGAGGCCTACGACCGTAGAGGACTGTTTTACAGTCCTCTACGGTCGTAGACCTTGACTGTCGGGAGTGTACGAAAATTAGAGTGGCATCAACTGTCGCCTAACGCAGGCGACATTTGAAGCCACTTTTTCAGGAGTCCTCTGCCGTCGCAGGTCTCGACTGTCGGGGCTGTACAAAAATTAGAGTGGCCTCAACTGTCGCCTAATGCAGGCGACATTTGAGGCCACTTTTTCAGGAGTCCTCTCCCGTCGTAGGTCTCGACTGTCGGGGCTGTACAAAAATTAGAGTGGCCTCAACTGTCGCCTAACGCAGGCGACATTTGAAGCCACTTTTTCAGGAGTCCTCTGCCATCGCAGGTCTCGACTGTCGGGGCTGTACAGAAATTAGAGTGGCCTCAACTGTCGCCTAACACAGGCGACATTTGAGGCCACTTTTTCAGGAGTGTTCTACCGTCGCTGGCCTCGAATGTCGCCGGTCTCTACCGTCGCTGGTCTTGACTGTCGCAGGACTCTTCTGTCGTTTGCCTCGTTTGACATCGACCCCTAGAAAGTGCTCCCTCAATATTGAAGTCACGTACAGAAAGTTCCTGTACAATTGCCATCTTGTATGGATGGGAATGAAGATCGTCATGGAGAATTCATCTCACAGAACGATCGAAGAGTCCAAGAGCAGACGCATCTTTGCGCGCGGAATGCTGTGGTGATCCCAACATTGAGACTCTCACTTCCTCAATTTTTTCAGGTGACCTAATGGGCCGAGGGACTTCAGTTCTTCGTCTTGTCGCACTTGCAGTTTGTCTGAACGTAGTGACCCACGTAGCAATTGATTCCCGTGACAGAAACCAAAGGGGCTTGATTAAAGTTATTTTGAAATGCGCGAGGGGTTGTGATCACAGAACATCTGCTCGAAAAATAAGTCTTAACGGCAAATTGATGCTTCTCATTGTTCCAATGCATGATGGTGACTGAACATGTCAGGAAGAAAACTTTATGGTCTGGCCTCTCTAACGAGACCAAATTTGCTCTACTACGACATCAGATGACTGAATGGAAGCCATTTCAAAAAAAGGAAGTTTCGCTGCCGCACTCGGTAGATGTACCATACAGAAACCATAGAGAAACAATAGCATTATGCTATTATACTTACGCTTCTATACTTACACTATTGTTCCTCTATGCAGAAACCAAGCAGTTGAGCAGTCAATTTTTTAACTGAAGAATAACTGAAATTCAAGAAACACTTCACTTACATGAGCCAATTTTGTAAAAATTGATAAAAACCTTTCAGTAACCTTTATTATTAGAGAACTTTTTAATATTTCAACAACGACTAGTTTCAACCCTAACTCAGGTCATTTTCAAGTTGAAATCCAGTGGATTTCAGTCGTTGTTGAAATATTTTTAAGTTTTTAATAATAAAGGGTACTACAAGGTTTTCATATTGTTTTTATTAATCTGAAATTCAAACTATTGATTAACAACAAGGGTCAATTAAAACTACAAAATATTTAAAAACACTAATTGACATGGGCTACATTTAAATTAATAAAACAAATTAAATCTTATAGCACCCTTTATTTTAAAAAAAGCTATAAAATAGTTGAAAAACTAGTTTCGGTTTACACCATCTTAAGGTTATAAAATAAAATAAAATTCAATAATTGTTTACTAATTGATATGAAACGAACATATGCTTAAATTCATATGACTAATTTATTTCTGGTAAAAGTTATTAAATTAAAAATTTATATTTTAAATTCTCTTATTCCAAAAGACTTTAACCATCCATGGCAGCAAAAAACAGCAGCATTCAGATCAATGATTTATAGATCGATAAATATTCCTATGTCAAAAGAAAATTATGAAAAAGAAGTGAAAATTATTAAACTTTTTGCAGTAACAAAATGGATATGATACCAAATTCATTGATAAGATGATAGTCATATAAACAAATTAATCCAAAAAATGATAGAAATTCAGAAAATAAGGAATATATTTGTGTTCCATACAATACTATTCTCAATAAGGCAATTAGGAAGACGTTCGCAAAAAAAAATCATATAGGATACAAAACAACAAATTAATAATGCTTTTGATTAAATAAAGAAGATTTATAATAAAAAAATACACAAGGAACAATTTAAAAAATCAGGCGTTTATAAACTGGAATGTTGTAACTGTGAAAAATTTTACATTGGTCAAACATGTAGATGTTTTCAAAAAAGGTTCAATGAACATATTCAGGCTTTAAATTCAAAAAATACTTCTAAAAAATCAGCGTTTGCTGAGCATTCAATTGAGAATAATCATAATATTATATCAATATAAATTCTAATATGAAAATATTAAGCATTGGTAGTGAAAGTAATAAATTGAATGTGGAAGAAGAATTTTATATCTATAAAACTGAAAAATTGAATAGGAATAATCTAATAAATATAATCCAATTTGACTTAAATAATCCTATCATTGATAAAATTAGAAGTGAATGAATAAAATGAAGAAATTTTAAAATATAAATTTAAATTTAATAACTTTTACCAGAAATAAATTAGTCATATGAATTTAAGCATATGTTCGTTTTATAATCAATTAGTAAACAATTATTGAATTTTATTTTATTTTATAATAATGGTCTGCTGTCTCTTCATAGTGAATCATTTAATAGAATCAACAGTTGCCAACAATTTGCAATAATTGAAATAATAACATTTTTTCGAATTTCGTGTTTTTTTTTTTCAATTTTAGGTGAAAATGTTACTGAACATTAATTGTAGAGATTTTTAATCCTACCTTATTCCACCTCCTTAATCTTTTCCACTCAAAATTTTTTGTTTAAATTTTTTTCTGAGACCTGATAATTGGGAATCTAAAATCGAACTTTGTATAGATGGGGCGGAGCTCCTGAAATTTTTACAGATATGAGACTTGTGGCAGTTGATAGAGCTTATCAATGACTATTTCAGGTATAAATTTGATCAAAACCGTTGAGCTGTTTTTGAGTAAATCTTGAAAAACCCTGTTTTTGACAACATTTTCGCCATTCTAGGCGCCATCTTGCATTGCATTGGATCGGAATTGTTCGTGTAGGATACTTATAGTGTAAGGACCTTAAGTTCCAAATTTCAAGTCATTCGGTTAATTGGGAGATGGGTATCGTGTACAAAGACGAACATACACTCATACACACACACACACACACACACACACACACACACACACACACACACACACACACACACACACACACACACACACACACACACACACACACACACACACACACACACACACACACACACACACACACACACACACACATACATACAGACCAACATCCAAAAACCACTTTTTTGCACTCAGGGGACCTTGAAACGTATAGAAATTTACAAATTGGGGTACCTTAATTTTTTTCGGAAAGCAATACTTTCCTTACCTATGGTAATAGGGCAATGAAAATAAAAATCATGTAAATTTTAAGAAAATGTTTGATCAAGTTAAAACTAAACCTATATAGTTGGTTGAAATAATGCTTTATTGTAGCCAAATTCCAAGCATCCTAGCTTGTTATCTAATAATGAATGAGTAAGCCTTCAAAAAATCACTGTTTTTTAAACAATTTGATGACTGATAAAATTCTACTCGATTCCATTCTTTTTGTTATTCAAATCAAAAATCCATTGGCCTATGAAATTTTCAAGGGAATATCGAAATAATAAGTGGCTTACTGATCCCTTGAAAGCTCGATGGATGAAAAGTTTATTGACCGAAGGGAAGCTGAGGTCTTAGTTTCGACTCGATCGGCTTTTGTCTGTTTGTTTGTACCGCAGTTACAGTCGCAGTTATTGTCCGATTTGGATGAAATTTGGTATACAAGTTCTTTGAAACAAGGCCCAGAAACGTATGTGTAACGATTTTTGATAAGACCTCCGGTTTCAATATAAATTATTGTGCCGCTCTAAAATGTGCTGTATTGAATGAATGGTGGTATCCTTGGAATGCTATCGATAGAGGACAAGAGTTGTGTTGTCAGCGGTGAACCTTGAAACGTCTGAGCCGCTCCAAATCATACTGTATTTATTAATTGAAGAAAACTTCTCACTTGATTGCACCATTTCTTCCCTTTTCAACACGATATTTCCCTGTTTCATAGATGAATATTTTCTAGACCTACCCAACCGGCCGGAGACATCACAGCTTAGTTGATTAGCTCTTGTTTTCGCTTTAGTATGAGTTAGGAAACCGACTTGTGAGCATAAACATTCTGCATAGGCATAACAAGCCGCCATAATATTGAATCCACTTTCCATGAAAAACATTATTAGCAACCTCCTGTCATTGGCACCAACATACCCATGTTATTTAGAATCCTCACTATAGTCTGTGAGACGATTCATCATCTAAATCTCCTACTGCATATCCATTTTTCTGTCAGTTGAACGAATTCTTATGATCAATTGTTGGAAAATTTGTAATATTTTAAATATGTGGACGATATGAAGTTACCTCCTTGAGACATTTATAAGTCCGGTGTCCCTGGAAACAATGTCTTTAGCACTTTCAATGGAGTAAATAATAGATGTTTTTTCTATTGGTCAATACTATAGCCATCTTGTCTAAAGACTAATGAGCAAATTTATTCTATCCTAAATTACTACTTGAAAAATTGAACAGTGAATTTCTCATTAGGAACTCTTACTGCTATTGTTTAATTAATATGTACACTTATTGACTGCACTATAGAAGCTAGATTCACTCAATCACTGCTCTGCTCTTTCACTGGACACTACTTGAATAATCACTACACTAGTTCAAACGGTTTCCTCCTCTTGAGCCCCCGCACCAACCCTCCATTGTCTAGCAGCTGGATCGCCTCGACGTTGTCATGTTGGTGCAGTCGCCCCTCGTGCCTCTCCGCATGGATCTCGGTGGACACCAGGTCGACGTGCAGGTCTCTATGAAGATCGCTGTTCCTGACATACCAAGGAGCATCCACAATGTTCCTTAGCACTTTGTTTTGAAAGCGTTGAATGATATTGATGTGGCTGTCTTTGATACACCCCCAAAGTTGTATACAATACGTCCATATTGGCTTTAAAATCTTTTTGTACAGAAGTACTTTGTTTCGGATTGAAAGAATGGAGTTTCTTCCGATCAGCCAATACAGCTTCTTATATTTGATTCCAAGCTCTTCTCTCTTCTTCTTGACATGGGCCTTCCAGCGAAGCTCTGCGTCCAAGGTCATACCTAGATACTTGGCATCATTAGCATATGGTACAACTTGGTTGTTGATAGTTATTGGTATGGGCAGGTCCTTCTTATTGGTAAAATTGATGTGAATCGACTTTGTTTCATTCAATTTCATTCTCCACTTTCTAGTCCAATCTTGAATTTTGTTGATGGATCTCTGAAGTTTCTCTGTTGCAATATGAATATTACTGTCTACTGATAATATGGTTGTGTCGTCTGCAAATGTTGCTGTAGTATTCTCATCAAGGCTGAGAATATCGCCGGTATAGAGTAGGTAAAGAACTGGTCCCAGAACACTGCCTTGGGGAACTCCTGCTTTAATTTCCTTCAAATCAGAATATGAACTTTCATGCCTGACCCTAAAGTATCTGTCAGTCAGATAGGATTGTAATATATCTGTATATTGCTTTGGTAGCACTTTTTGAGCTTGAAAATAAGACCTTCATGCCATACTTTATCAAAAGCTTACCCTTTATCAAGGAAAGCTGCTGAACAAATTTTTTCTCTCTAAGCACTTCTCTATCACATTTATATCCTATGCCTTGATCATGGTGGCCTTTACCTGGCTTCAGTAGCATTATAACCTCTGTACTTTCCATATTCCTGGTACCAATTTTAGTCTGAAAGAAGCATTCAAAATGTTTGTTAATTTCACTATTGCTTTCCTTGGTAGGTGTTTGAGGACTGAGCCGGTTATCATGTCAAATCCAGGGGTTTTTTTGTTATTCAGATTCCTTATTTCTCTTTTCACTTCTTCTACTGCGACACAAATTATTTCTTGATTCGGCTGTAAGATATTCTCATCCGCTTCTAAAGTTTCCTCTCCACCTGAGTTGATTGGCTGGAAAACGTTTACAAGATGATCCGCAAATGTCTGTGCCTTTTCATCACTACTCCTTGCCCATTGTCTGTCCTGCTTTCTGAGAGGAGGAAATTGTTGAATGATTCGTTTTATTTTTTTAGCTGCCTTCCAGAGTGAGTAGTCCATACTGCATTCTGCTGTCAAGTTTCTCAAGTAACTATTAATTGATTCATCCTTGATACATTGAATCTCTCTCCTTAGTTCTTGAGTTAGATTGTTCAAAACTCTTTTGTCTTGGGGGGAACGTGATTGCTGCCATCTCCTTCTAGCTCTTCGTTTTTCAACAATCAATTCTCTGATTTCCGCAGGGTAATTATTTCCAGTGGTTCTTCTTCTGATTTGTGGGGTATTACACCATGCTGCCTGTTGGATATCAGTCACAAACTTCTCCAACTCCCGATCAATATGTTCTTCGTTTCTTAATGGTGAGTTCAATTCTATTCTTTCCTCCAGCATCTGTTGGAAGCCATCCCAATCAGTGCGGCTATTTGCTAACGCTGGACAAGTTTTTTCCTTCCGTAGAATTGAATCACTCAGAGTCATAATGATGGGTGAGTGGTCGGAATTAAGGTCGAAACTATCCTCTAAATGCAAATAATTAACTGATATATTTTTTGTCAGGAAGAAATCTATGAGATCTGGGATTTTCCTCGTATCGGTGGGCCAGTAGGTTGGATTGCCAGTTGAAAGGGCTTCGCACCTCATCTCATTCATTGCTTCGAAGAGCTGTCTTCCCTTGTGGGTTGTTAAGCGCGATCCCCAATGCACGTGCTTTGCATTGAAATCACCACCAAGAATGAATTTTTCTCCTAACATATCAAGCAATGTCGAATACTCCTCTCTTCTGATGGAATATCTGGGAGGACAGTAAATAGCTGCAACAACGAAGTTATAATTTACTGCTTGAACTGCTACACCTATCAATTGAATTCTATCACTTTCATGTTTCACTTCTTCATGATGTTGTAGATTGTCTCTGATAATGATGGCACTCCCACCCCTCGCGACATTGCTGGGATGTAAAGCATGATAGATCTTAAAGCCTTTGAATTTGATAAACGATTGATTTGTGAAGTGAGTTTCAGATATAAGACATATATCTATTTTTTCTATGTCTAGAACTGCTTCTAACTCCTGTTGCCGTTGTAACAATCCATTCGCGTTTCTATTCCATTATTTTTAGTGAATGAATCATTCGATTTTCAGTAGTCTATTCAGTTCTAACTTCTGAAATTTAGATTGTAATGAGGTGATTATTTGCTCTTGTCTATCCAGTTTTGTCAAGATTAGCTGCAAAATATTATTGTTGCCTTCTCCTACTTCACTTTTTGGCTCTTCCAATTTCGATCTATTTTCTTTTGAGACAATCTGGGCGAAAGTCAATTTCTTAACTGCACTACCATTGTTTAGATTGTGAGCTTCTGTATTTTCCGTGATTTTTGGTGGGATATTTTGAATGATTTTTTTCGTGAATCTGCAATAGTTTTTGTTTTAGTAGAATTCCTGATTTTTTGCAATTCGATTGCAACAGTGCAACCTCGATAGCTGGCTGGATGTGCTTCACCGCAATGAATATATTTTGGTAGAGCATCGTTGGGTTTCAAACATTTCTTTGTTTGGTGTTTACCTGCACACTTAACACACCTAGGCTCCTTGTTACAATATTTTTGAGTGTGGCCGTATGCTTGGCAACGTTTGCATTGCGGTATCAGATTGGCCTTCTTCAATGCTTCAACTTCCACTCTACAGCCAAGTATATTTTTCAATTCAAATACTGTTTTTATATCTTCTTCCGCGCTGAATGATACCATGAACATATATAATGGTTCTCTTGTCTTCCACCTCAGCTTGTTTACAACTTCTAGAACTTTCAATCCTCTTACTTTCAAATCTTCCAGAATAATTTCTGAACTACAAGATTGATGAAGCTTTTTATTCATCACTCTTATTGGTCTCGACTGTTTATCTTCATAGGAGTGCCAGTTGAGCACATCTTTAATCAATTCTCTGGAATAATCCGATAAGTCTCTGAATCAACTGCATTTACTTTAAATGTTTCTTCACTTAACAGTTTTATCCTAAATTTGTCAGCTGGCGACACTTTTTTTCAAACTCGTAAGAAGTAATAGATAAAAAAGTAAGAAGAAGTAATAGTAAAAATAATAGATGACATGGATAAATCTTCACAATATACTGTACTTTCTTAATGGCCCTTCTCATTAGTTTGAAAGTTGTAGACTATTCATGAGCGAGGTCTACTATTTGCAGAACTACTAGTGTTTGATGGTTAAGTGGTAGAAAGTCTCATAGTTGAATAGTTGTATTGTGATGAGGGTGGTAAAGTATATGAATTGATAACTGACAACATTTTTTCCAGTGCTATTCACTTTAAACTGGTAACTTATTTTTTGCTGACATATTGTTCTTCTTATTTGCAGACTATGATGAAACTCTTCTACTGAAACCAGTGCCTCAGCCTACAGCTGGATGGAAGAGTGGAAGTACGGCCGTTGAAAATATTGATCAAATAAGGTGAGAGTAATAATAGTCTGATGAATAGTAATAATATTATTATTCTGGTGAATAATAATAGTCTGATAATGAATAATATAAACATGAATCACACTGCTACTAACTACTAATAGAAACACACTATGTTGGCCCTAGTGTAGAATATGTGACTATCACAGATAAACCCAGCTAACCCAGCTTATGGGGTTAATCCAAAAATTCCATCTTCTTCTTCTCCTTCTTTTTCTTCTTCTTCTTTGCCTTGCATGGGAACTCCTAAGTTGTTGTAAAGGGTAATTTTTCCGCCCAACAGAAGTATCTACATTCTATTCTCATGATTTTTTCACAATTTCTTAGTCTTTTCATTTAAATCTCATAATTTATTTCAGGGCTCTCCAACCTACGGCCCGCGGGCCACATCCAGCCGTCGGATGGATTTTGTCCGGCCCGCCGAGAGTTATTGCAACAGATTTTTAAAAATATATATTTATACACATTTTTGACAACAACTGTGAGTTCAGTACTCTTCTCTTACTAGCCACTCCATTCTTAATAAGTGTAAAATTAGCTGTAAACAAGCAGCGATCAACCATTGTGAGATATTAGCAAATGGTCTACACGGACTGTACATGTCCCTGTTTGAACGCTACAAAGAAGGTAACCTACTTCCATTTCACAGTTCTCTCCCAGAAAAAGAATTTAAAAGTATAAAAAACCATGCTCGAGCTATGTTTTTTCTTTTTGGATCTACCTACAAGTGTGAGCAGACATTTTCAAAAATGAAGTTTGTTAAATCCAAATACTTTCTTGTCAAATGAAAATTTGAAATCAATCCAAATGATCGGAACCACAAAGTTTGATCCTAAATGGGCGGACAATTCAGGTGGAAAACAAATTCTCACTAAAAATGAGTATTCTCTTTTAGCATGGTAGCTTTTTATAAACTCATGCATTGTCAAGTTTTCTTATGAGCTTTTTACTCTCAATAAATTGGACTTAGTATTAGAATTAAATTAATTGTTTTGTTTCTTCCTACTTAAACATACTTAAAACTCCTTATATTATATAATAATTGTACACCCCCCAAATCCCCCGTCGTGTTTGTCCCCACAAGTCAAATTCCACGTCCATCCTAGTTTCCATCCTGTTTCCATTGGCCCTCCTAGCCTCCTAAGAATTAACAATGTGGCCCTTGGATAAAAAAGGTTGGAGACCCCTGATTTATTTCATTGCGTTATTGGTTGATTTTTTCCATTTTCCATCTATTATTCTCCTCTCAATTCGCTAAGTGCCAACTTAGCTGATTTGCCACTTAAAAACTCGAACTATAGTGAGGTTCACGTTATAATGGCAGTATACTACTGACAATAGTGTTGCTATCCTTGTCTCTCATGAAACAAAGCCGATAGCGCTATCTCTCTCTAGCTTCGCAATGTTTTGACAGAGTATTACTTTTGACAGTGACTGTACAGAAGTAAACAAACAATTCTCAGCCGTAATTTTCTCCTTCATTCTACCAAACTACTTCAGTATACAAGTCGTATAATTGATTTAAAATTTATTTTTGAATAGGCTACATGAAATGATTTTTAGGTATTACTGTATAAGAAAAACAAATCAAAATACCTGAAATGACATTTTAAAAGTTGGTAACTAAACATCCTAGACTTCATCCATGCTTCAGTTAGCCTACAAGTGTAGATTATACCTACTCGTACCGGTATAAATAATATTAAAAGGTTATTTCAGTTGAAATTATTATTATAAATAGGATTATTTTTCTATTATTAAAAAAAAAATTGGAATAGAACACCTACCAAATAACTCAATTTCTGTTGTCTTGAAGTTCAGATTGGTGTATCATAGCTTTCTAAATTAGCCGCCATTTCAGGTTTGTATGAAAAAATCTGATCTCAGTTATGAAAGGAAATTTTTGAATCAAATTATGAAAAAATATATTCTATTGGTGAATTTAATTAATTTTACATGAAATTGATTTTTTTATCAAGAGAATGAGAATTATTATTAGATCAAATTTAATGGGATGAATTGAGTAACAGCTGTGTACACTCACTAGCAAAATGGAGAGACTTGGCAACGTTTTTCTCCTACCTTTCTTCACTGCCATTATAACGTGTACCTCACAATAGCAAAATTGGTCGAAACACTGCCTTCTCAATTAGTAGTTCCTTCAGATCTCGATGCATCTATGATCTGACCTTTCACTTAAGTGCTATGTTTAAATTGATTTGTCAGGGAAAAATCTCAGTGCCAACCAGAATCAATTACTTGAAGAGATTGCACGTGACAGAAATACCAAAATTTCCTACCGGATTAGAAATCAATAAGGTGTCACTTATTATTGGCTCAAAGTGGACCAAAGTTTTTGGATCATATGAAATGGAAATGAAGTAAGTTGATTGAATTAAATGTTCTAAGTATCATTGTCACTTCACCTATAGCCAACCGCTCGAAAATAGTCTGATGGAAATTGGAACACATGAGTTCCCCTCACCTCTCCAAGGACTTTGCCAATTCGTCAGGCGTATTATAATCGACGGAGATCAGAACAGGTGAGTGCAACGTTGCCGACGCTGTTGAAACGTTGATCAACTCTTATTTTGCAACGTTGCACTCATCTGTTCCGATTTCCGTCGATTATAATACGCCTGACGAATTGGCAACGTCCTTGGAGAGGTGAGGGGAACTCATGTGTTCCAATTTCCAACAGACTCCCTTGAACCTGGAAAAGCTGACAGTCAAATAAGATTGTGTGAATTTGTGTCTCGAATGAAGAAAAAAATCTGTTGTCACCCTCACACAACTTTCCTTGCCATTATGAAAATTGATCACCTGACGCTAGTGTTCACACGCATCTCAAGTCCACTATTGAAATATCTGAACCAGCTGGTGACAGGACAATAACACTGGAGACAAACGAAGTATGCTATCTCTCCATTGTGAATGATTTAATAGAATCAACAGTTGCCAACAGATTGCAATTGAATAATACCATTTTCTCGAATTTCGAGCTTATTTTCAATTTAAGATAAAATGTTACTGGACATTGATTGTAGTGATTTTCATTCTCAATCTTTTCTACCCGAATTGAATTTTTTTGTTTAAATTGTATCTGAAGCCTGATAATTGGGAATCTGAAATGAAACTTTGCAAAGATGGGGCGGAACTCCTGAAACTTTTACAGATATGAGACTTATTGCAGTTGATAGAGCTCATTAATGACTATTTTAGATATGAAATTAATTGGAAATCGTTGGGGCCGTTTTCGATAAAATCGCGAAAAACCCTGTTTTTGACAACATTTTCGCCATCTTGAATTGCATTTGATCGAAATAGTTCGTGTCTGATCCTTAGTAGGGGTAAAGTGAGAGTTCTGGAGAAAAGCTGAAGAAAAGCTGGAGAAAAGCTGGCTCAAAGCTGCCCCGAAACTGGCTCAAATCTGCCCCAAATCTGATTCTTGGTTCTAACCTTGCCCAATCCAATGTAATCTGATCTAACCTAACCTAGCCATACCCCTAATCTCACAATAAAACCTCAAATGAAGATTTCCCACTTTTTTGGAAAAAAAAAACTAGATCCAGCTTTTTTTTTATTTCTTGAATAACTAAGAAACCATTAATTTTACCAAAAAATTACAAGAATAACTTTTTCAAGTAAATCTAATAACGAATCCATTGACACCCCATTTGTCAATATTGAACAGAAAATATGGAAAAAGTAGATCCAATTTCTTGAATAACTAAGAATAATTTTTTTCAGTAAATCCATTATTTGTCAAGGGATCCTAACTCTGAAACTGAGCAACAAGCATTTTCATGTTGAGACCCTTTCTTAAACCTCAGCACTAAACCCCCTCCCCCCACAGGGGGGGGGGGTTGGACAGCTTGACCCTCTGCCTTCAACCTGAACTACTTGAAAACTCACCTCAGGTTGTATTAAACATTTATTATAAAAAAAAGATCATGAGTGTTGATAAATTTGGTCGATATTTGTATGATAAAGATAATAATAGTGATATTAATGTTGATATCAAACATTTGATTCAGAATTTTTTCCATTTTTTACAATGTATACCATTAGCTGCAACTTTCATACCAAACATCAATCTCAATAATGAAAAAGAATGGAAGTATATGACTGATCCAAACTTAATCCAACAATTCTCACTTTCTTCTGGAATCTCTTTTAAAGAATGGTATGAAAAAAATGTAATGAATATAGGTGAAAAATCTTAGGTTTAGGTGAGTACACCCAGAAAGAAATTGTAGATGTAGGTGAGTACACCCAGAAAAAAATGTAGGTTTGGTTACCCAGACCAAGAACATTATTCAACTTTAATGAAAAATCTAAGCTCATATGGATAGCACTATATCATCACAGTCAGTATTTTGCTTTGAAAGGAGCTGATAAATTGAATAATAATATAAAATGCTTTAAAATTAAATTTGGAGAAAATGGTTGGAGATCAAGACAAGAACAATTCTACAAATCAATGGGATGATACTGAAGGTAAAATATTGTTACATTTGTAGATAATACTTTTGATTTGAATATTGTCTAGTTTTTGTTATTTTATAGAAGATTTATAATACTCTTTTTACTGTTCCACTCAGTGGTGTATATTCAAACTCATTATCATAGAGGATAAAACAGTAGGCACTGGTTTTTTCTGAGAAATTATTTGTTGTTTCCAATGTCAACTTTATGTCTATTGCACCAGATTTCAATAGTTCATTTTGCTTACTACAGTCTATAACAACCAATGGTGCATATTCATCGAATGTTTTATAATCAATTGATGTACTGCTGTTATAAGGATAGTATTCATTTTGGAATTCAGAGAACATGTGATACAATAAATGTTTATTACCAACAATATTTTCATAGGGAATGATTGAGCATTTAAATAGAGATTAACATTGTTCAGATTACAGAAATCAAAATGTGACCTGTTAGCAGTTATAACATTTTTCCTATTCTTTTGTAATCCAAGAATAATGAATCTAGGTTTCAATATGTTTGAATTTGTCTTAACTGTCCATTGAAGATTAGTAGTTTCAGGTAATTGTGGAAATTCATGCAATTCCCATGACCTGAATGGAATGGTAATTGGTATATCACTATGTGTTAAACTCAGCAGATCAAGACGAACAGTGTCAGAAGCATGTATGTAGGGTACTTTCCATTGTAGTTATGTAATATCAATTTTCACCGATTTTGCTGTTTCTGATTCAATACAATTTAAGTCTGATGATGATCTTAATAGAACAATTTCCTGACGAACATTTAATAGAACTTTTCTATAGTCTTCCATTACACCTAACCACATATCCAAAGGAATGCAAAAGCAGAATTTATCTAAACTTTTCCATCCAGTCAACTTCCATCCTGCATTGTCATAATTTTTTCATTGAGTTTTGATTGACGTAGATATTTTTTTCATGGTTGTTGTCAATCCTACATTACGTGTGCGATCAACTTCAACCCCTCCCAATTCATATCTGATTTCATCAAATAGGTATGCAACTCCATATTGATAAGTGAAAAGTCCTTGGTTTCAACATCATTCTTATCTTTCACTTTGATTTTACCTTCAATTATGAGAAAACTTCTACTTGGAAGTGTATAAATATCTTCTTGTTTTAAACTAATTCAAATTTCATCATTGTAATTAAATGTCTGTTGAATATATGGTGTGTGAGTGATATACTCATATTTGGTAATACTCTCATCAAGATATACACTCTGATCAACAAGTAATATATCTGATTTGACTTCTTTCTTATACATTTTTATTATATATTTTTTCTTCTCAATACAACCTGAGGTGAGTTTTCAAGTAGTTCAGGTTAAAGGCAGAGGGTCAAGCCGTCCAACCCCCCCCCCCTGTGGGGGGGGGGTTTAGTGCTGAGGTTTAAGAAAGGGTCTCAACATAAAAATGCTTGTTGCTCGGTTTCAGAGTTAGGATCCCTTGACAAATAATGGATTTACTGAAAAAAATTATTCTTAGTTATTCAAGAAATTGGATCTACTTTTTCCATATTTTCTGTTCAATATTGACAAATGGGGTGTCAATGGATTCGTTATCAGATTTACTGGAAAAAGTTATTCTTGTAATTTTTTTGTAAAATTAATGGTTTCTTAGTTATTAAAGAAATTGAAAAAAGCTGGATCTAGTTTTCCCATGAGATCCTTATTTTTTGTTCAATCTTGACAAATGGGCTGTCAATGGATTCGTTATTAGATTTACTAGAAAAAGTTACTCCTGTAATTTTTTTGTAAAATTAACGGTTTCTTAGTTATTCAAGAAATAAAAAAAGCTGGATCTAGTTTTTTTTTCCAAAAAAGTGGGAAATCTTCATTTGAGGTTTATTGTGAGATTAGGGGTATGGCTAGGTTAGGTTAGATCAGATTACATTGGATTGGGCAAGGTTAGAACCAAGAATCAGATTTGGGGCAGATTTGAGCCAGCTTTGGGGCAGCTTTGAGCCAGCTTTTCTCCAGATTTTCTTCAGCTTTTCTCCAGAATTCTCACTTTACCCCTACTATCCTTATATTGTAAGGACCTTACCTCAAGTTCCAAATTTCAAGTCAATCCGTTAATTGGGAGATGAAATATCATGTATACAGACGCACATAAACTCATACACACACACACCACACACACATATATATATATATATATATTATATATATATATATATATATATATATATATATATATACAACCAATGCCCAAAACCACTGTTTTGGACTCAGGCGACCTTCAAACGTATAGAAATTTAGAAATTGGGGTACCTTAATTTTTTTGGAAAGCAATACTTTCCTTTCATATGGTAATAGGACAAGGAAAGTAAAAAAGGGGGGTGTGATTGCAAGATAGTAGTTCTGATATCTGAATATATTTTCATTGTTTGGATACATGAGAGAAGTCCGGAACCAATTTTTTTATGCAAAATTTCCTTGTGCTACAGAATGGCCCGACAACCTCGTATTTTCGGTTCATTTTCCAGCTTTCAGCTATTACCGCCAAATCCAGTGATCGGACAGAAAATTTCGCTCTCAACTTTTCTCTAGATTATAACATTTTGAATAAAATGAGATCATTCAGTACTCTCTATCTCCAATGAGTACTGAGTTATGATTTTTCAAAATTGAGTAGGATTTTAAGGAAAAAAACAATTTTGTATATCTTACCAATTTTGTATAATGACTTCTATCAACACCATACGACTAAGGAACAAAGAGTTGGGAATGAAACCACTGGCATATCAACTAGAAAATCATAGTAGAATATCACAGCGAAATGGCACTCACTCACTGACTAACTGACTGACTGACTCACTCACTCTCAGAACTAAAAATCTATCGTACCAAAAACGTTCAAAATTGGTAGGTATGTTCCAGTTGGCCCTTTGGAGGCGCACTAAGAATGCATTTGGAAAAATTGCCAATGATATGCCCAAAATCTGTGTTTTTTAGAGTTTTCTCAGCTTTATCGAGAAAAAATGAACAGAAAATGTTCAAATTTAGTACAGAAGCTCAGCTAGTCTGTAATAATGTTATGTTGGGAGGAATTTGAAATAACGTCAAAGATACACCCAAAATCTGCGTTTTTCCAGCGTTTTTTTGCGCTTTCTCAGCTTTATCGAGAACAAATTAACAGAAAATGTTCAAATTTACTACAGCAGCTCAGCTGGGGTGTAATAATGTTGTGTTAAGATAGGCGCATACTGATCATCATCGGACGGACGACAAGCATCGGACGGATCGGACGATTAGATTCGATGCATTGTTTTCAATTGGAGTGCGCTTACCTATAAGCATTGTTTAGGTATGCACACTCCAATTAAATACAATTGAAAACAATGCATCGAATCTAATCGTCCGATCCGTCCGATGTGGGCCGTCCGTCCGATGACGATCTATGTGCGCCTACCTTTAGAGGGAATTTGAAATAACGCCAAAGATACGCTCAAAATTAGTGGGTTTTTTCTCAGTTCTTTCATCAAGTAATAGACAGAAAATGTTCAAATTGCACTGAATAATTGAAATTAATCGGTGATTGAATCGAGCGAGGAAGTACTTTGACTTTCTGATGGAATGAAGCATGCTGAAATGAAAAATACAGGCGAGCGAAGCTAGCCCGCTGATCTCATTTTTGGACGATCCAGTCGGGGGTCACGGTGGCTCCGCCCCCTGATATGGCTAGCGAAGCGAGCCTGACGGCTGGTATTTAATAAACCTTTAACATTGTTGGGTTCCTCTGAGGTGTTATTATTATAAGGAATAAGTTAAGCAAGGAATTATTATAAGCAAGCTAAGTTATTGGAGTTTGTTAGTTTAACATCTTGTGAGGCCAGACTCCAAAAACCTCGAACAAGAATCATGAATCTTGAGTAGGATGAATTTTTCAACTCTTTTTCTTATTCTGATTTCAAGCTGCAATCTTCAAGAGGGTATTGAAAAAGGTATGAAACTGAGATGAAAACTGGTAATGGAACTAGAGTGGATATAAAGTATTATTTGCAGCACTGGTATCAAGAGGTGTGGGAATGTACTCGTGCAACTGAACCAGACACAGCTGATAAGGTGATGAAGATAAGACTAATATCAAACAACAATGATTAATCTTAATAATTGATAGTTTTTGAAATCAAGCATCTAAATCTAGCATCGCAGTGCAGGAAGGTTTCTCACAGCTTGGCGTTGTAGTCATTTGAGATGGGTGTCTGGCTTGGAAGTGTTTCGGCCGCATTGCAGGATGACTGTTAACGGTTGCCGGAAGATCAGCGTTTTTTCGTTATTTTTCGTGATAGAGAAATTCTGATTGCAGATTCGTTCTCAGCGACCCCAAGTTTAGCCTGAAGGCTCAGAATGTCTACAATGTTTTCAAATAATTAAAAATCGTTATGAAAAGTCATTAATATGATATTAGACCACGTTTCTGGAAACTTTTTACTGGTGACTGGAGTTATTATTGCTTATAGGTAAAACAAAAATCAAAATAATCATGAGAAAGAAAACTGCTGATGAACGCGAATAAGACCGCCACTCCATTGTTCTATTGTCTCGGCTGCTTGGCTGAGCCTTGCTGGAAGGATCAAATAACCGACTGGATTGATCTTTCGTCTGTCCGCTAGGCGGAACTACGCCGACCATTGCTGGGTGGGACTGGATGTTACTGCGGCCGCTCGCATTCCCACTAACGCTGCTAATATTTGCTGTCTCAGCGCCTAGTCCGAGTCAGACAAGCATCCAGCCTGCACTGCGGAGCTAGGTTAAGGGCCGGTTTCCGAGCTCAGTATTTTAGCTAGGCTCTGGACTTCAACTAGAGTCAGAAAATTGGCTTTCTGAATCGGGGCATCGACGTGGTCTAGGACGTAACTAGACTCTGGAGTTTGGAGATCATTTTTCACCTACTTACTTACTCCGGTCTTTACAATCCTTGGCCACCCTCACATAGCCTCTCCATCCGTCTTGATCCTCGGCTTGGCTCCTCCAGTTACGAACTCCAAGCGTCCTTTTAAATTATCCATCCACCTATTTCTCGGTTGACCTTTTCTTCTTCTGTTGTATATCCTCTCCTTCCATGTGTACATTCCACTACTCTCCTATTCTCAACAGTATGTTCCATCCATCTTATTCTGCCATCTTTGATAAACCACCGCACAATGTCACCATTGTTTTAGAACTCCTCTATTTCAAAATTACTTTTCCTCTCCAAAGACCATTCTCAAAAATAGCGCCAACGATTCTTCTTACCACCGTTCTCTCCAAAACTCTCAGTCTTTGCATATCTTCAGCAGTAAGCAACCATGTTTCCGATCCCTAACACACCACAGTCCTCACCAATGCTTTATATAATTGTAATATTGTAACTCTTGGTAGCATTCGATACTTGATACCAGCATAGTATGCCCTGTTTCTCGCCATGATCCTGTTGTTAATCTCTGCTGAGACTTTCCCACTACTTGTCACAAGTAGACAAATACTTCTTGTCTACCTTCTTATCTATCTTGCTCCCAGATAGACAATCTCGTCTACCTGTTGGAATGTTTAAAGTCCAATCTTCATGTCTCTAGCATCTCTTCTACCTACTGCTGGTGACACTCTCAGATATTTCGTCTTCACCTCATTCAACTGATCACTTTTAACTCTGGAGTTTATAATTTCACTCTCACGGTAAAGGACTTATAAATCCAGTACTTGAATCTGGTCTTCGCCTCTTTCCGAGTCAAGGATTTATCAGAAATCATTGAGTCCAGAACCTGATACAGCGCGATTTTAAACCCTCGACGAGGATAGGATTTAAATTTAAAATCTAGACCTAATAACTAGGCGAACACTTATTAGTTATTGTTTTGGAATACATGCGTAGTTTAATAGCTGTCATGGAATACCTAAATTATTTGGATTATTCCATCTATATCCAAAATCTATATTTTGCAGGTTAATTTTCTACTACAGTATACCTTCCGGTAGTCGCGCTCTACTCAATCACACGAGCAGTCGCGTGTTGTATTTTGTACAACATTCAATTTTCCAAGTTTTATGTAGTTTTATGTAGTATGTTTACTGTCAAAACATATTAATTGTATAATCACATTTTCCATCTTCTTGGATTATTTTACACCCATGAACATTTGGATGATTACCATTTCATAGCTCAATAAGGTACATCAAGTGAATCTATCAATTCTGTGTTATTGGTTCGTTTACAGTCCCCGTATACAGCTTTCCCTATCTTAAGCACAGTACGACTGATGCACTGTCGCGACTAAATGGTACCTAAAGACTGAACCATTGCTCGGTTGATACTGCAACTCAGTGGAGTGATGGGGGAAGGTTCTGGAATGCATAGGTGACTCATTCATTGACACCACCCCATTCAATAGCTTTGTGCAGCGAATAACTGACACGCTTGTACTTTTTTCAACAGCGCGACTGCCGGAAGGTTAAATAGAAATTATGTGTGGAAAGCTAACCTTATTTTGGACAATGCCCAACAACAACTGTTTAAACTTACCTGAATTTACACAAGGATTTTATCCTCCTTGACTCTGAGAAACAGCATTGACTGTTTAATGAATATTATATCAGACCTACTAAAGTAACTCACAGTAATCATTTTATGCGTTCCAGATGTACAGAATTGTGAATGGATACAGCATGGACTCTGATAAGCTGTATAGCGTGGATGTTTTGTACAATTACGATGGAGTAACCATTTACAGAACCAAGCCCAACGAGAGCTCACCGAGAGAAAACGTGCGTGGCAATATGATCATTTTTGTGAAAGAAATCAAATACATTCACAAAGAAAGTGTCGTGAAATTCGGTAAGATATTGACAATACGAGCCGCTGTTGAACCTCGATAATTCGACACCTGCAGGCCACGGAAGGGGAAACCAGAAGAAACGGACTATCGAATATCACTTAGATCATTCACACCAACTAAGAGGCTAGAGAAGAAGGAAACTGGAAAAGAGTGAGAGGAGAGTCGAAAGAAGCAGAAGAAGAAGAAGAAAAGAAGGAGAAGAAGAAGAAGAAGAAGAAGAAGAAGAAGAAGAAGAAGAAGAAGAAGGAAAAAACGGGAAGAAGAAGGAACAGCGGTAGTCTATTGAGCCGACCAAACGGTAGGATTAACATTAACCGGGAAAAACCGGAAAAGCGGGTGTCTGATTAACGAGGTTCTTCCATCGAGCTCAAAATAGAATCTGGAATAATAATTATTATTTCTGAGTATTTTGAAAAATTATTGTTGCCGCTTCAATTCAAATTAATGTTGAAATAAAATAAAGATATAAACCATTACCCTTCAATATTTTATCAGTGTTTCAACCCATGAAAACAATTTTCAAATGCCATAGCTCCTATGTTCCTCAATTGAAAGTGACTCTTTTGAATATTTCATGTACCATTGAAATATGATATGGTAATTTTTTATTTATTTCAACTTATGAATTTGGATTGAAATGACAAAAAATCTGGTGTGGTACACTCACACAGCTTTCCTTGCTCATTGCACTGTAAGCCTTAAGGCCATTCCACACAGCACGTGGCGTGCGTGGCTGGACGCACGCTAGCTACTTTTCAAAACATCGCTTCCCAGCTAATCAAATGAAGCAATTCACATAGCAGCCACGGCCACGCGGCAACGCTTGCTATACTATTCTTAAAAACGAGAATAATTTAGGGGAATAACATAATGACAATTGGAGGCAACATATTTGAAACTACGATAAGACTACTCTATATGTTTATATATAATTGTTTCCAGAGTACTTTTTCCTTTGAGTTGATTTTTTAAAAGTCGTCAAAACAGCTGTTTTACAGATGAAATATCTGGACTATGTGTTCTTTTAATAAACTGCTCTACCTACCTCCCTCATGCACGAGAAGGAGGTTACAAAGTCCATTTCTCAAGGATGGGGTGGACCCCCCATTCGTTTCCCAGGAGAAGACTCATGCCAGTTGATAGAGCTGATAAACAACTATACAGGGTATAAATTTGAAAAAAATCGGTCAAGTCATTTTTGAGAAAATCGTGATAAACATGGTTTTTTAGTCATTATCTACCATTTTTCTAAAGAATATTACGTAGCTCCTGCAATTTTCCCAGAAATGGGACACATGTCACTTGATAGGGCTTATGAATATATCCTTGGTATGAATTTGAAGAGAATCGTTGAAGCCGTTTTCAAGAAAACCGTGAAAAACATGGTTTTTTAGTAATTATCCACCGTTTTTTTCAAGATTATTACGGAGCTCCTGCAATTTTCCCAGGAATGAGACTCATGTCGGTTGATAGGGCTTATAAATAGCTATCAATGGTATAAATTTGAAGAAAATCGTTAGAGCCGTTTTCGAGAAATATGTGAGAAATATGGTTTTTTAGTAATTATCCGACATTTTTTCCGCCATCTTGAATTGAATTTTATTGAATTTCTTATTGTCGGATCCTCTCGTGATATGAGAACCTTGAGTTTAGAATTTCAAATCCATCGGTTGATTATAAATGGAGTTATCGTGTACACAGACATACACACATACACACACATACACACATACACACACATACACACATACACACATACACACATACACACATACACACATACAAACATACACACACACAGACCAACACCCAAAAATCATGTTTTTCGACTCAGGGGACCTTGAAACGTATAGGAAACTTGAAATTAGGGTACCTTAATTTTTTACTTTCCTTGCCCTAGGTAAGTAAAGTATTGCTTCCCAAAGAAATTTAAGGTACCCTAATTTCATGTTTTCTATACGTTTCATTACTTTCCTTGCCCTATTACCATAGGTAAGGAAAGTATTGCTTTCCAAAAAAAATTATGGTACCTTAGTTTCATGTTTTATACGTTTCAAGGTCCCCTGAGTCCAAAAACATGATTTGTGGGTGTTGGTCTGTGTGTGTGTGTGTGTGGTGTGTGTGTGTGTGTGTGTGTGTGTGTGTGTGTGTGTGTGTGTGTGTGTGTGTGTGTGTGTGTGTGTGTGGTGTGTGTGTGTGTGTGTGTGTGTGTGGTGTGTGTGTGTGTGTGTTGTGTGTGTGTGTGTGTGTGTGTGTGTGTGTGGTGTGTGTGTGTGTGTTGTGTGTGTGTGTGTCTGTGAACACGATAACTCCATTCCTAATTAACCGATTGACTTGAAATTTTAAACTTAAGGTCCTTATACCATGAGGATCCAACAATAAGAAATTCAATTCAAAATGGCGGATAATGGCCAAAAAACCATATTTTTCACGGTTTTCTCGAAAACGGCTCTAACGATTCTCTTAAAATTCATACCCTAGATATCTATTTATAAGCCCTATCAACTGACATGAGTCTCATTTCTGGGAAAATTGCAGGAGCTCCGTAATATTCTTGAGAAAAATGGCGAATAATTACTAAAAAACCATGTTTTTCACAATTTTCTCAAAAATGACTTGACTGATTTATTTCAAATTCATACTTTGTATAGTTATTTATCAGCTCTATCAACTGGCATGAGTCTCCCTACTGGGAAACTAATGGGGGGTCCACCCCATCCTTGAGAAATGGACTTTGTAACCTCCTTCTCGTGCATGAGGTAGGTAGGTAGAGCAGTCTATGAAAAGAACACATAGTCGAGATATTTCATCTGTAGAACAGCTGTTTTGACGACTTTTAAAAAAATCATCGGATTTCACAATTTACACAAAGAAAAAAGTACTCTGGAAACAATTATAAATACACATAACAGTAGTCTGATCGTAGTTTCAAATATGTTGCCGCCAATCGTCATCGTGTTATTCCTCTAAATTATTCTCGTTTAAGAATGAGGCTCACAGTTCAATGAGCAAGGAAAGTTGTGTGAGTGTACCACACCAGATTTTTTTGGAAAGCAATACTTTCCTTACCTATAGGGCAAGGAAAGTAAAAATACTTAGTATAGTGTCACGTTATTTTTTATATTTAAATAACGATTAGCCTCCTGCTTGGCATCAGTCGGTAGAGCATGAAATATTTTAATATAATTATAAAAATTAGGTCGTGGTTTTTAATAGGATACAGTCTCATAAAAATCTTTATAGGCCCAGATATGAGCTTCCACTATAATTCTGATAATTCATTAAAAAATAAATATATATATAGTACTTATCCTATAGTATTGAGGAATTAAAATAAATTGCACACCATAAACAATTTGATACATATATTAACAAATATTGCAAAAATAGATCAGGGCAAAAAATATAAAGAGCGATAAAAAATATATAATATAAAAATAGAACAATAATCGAAATCAATAAAATATCACAGGCTAAATACTATTCTCTAAATTCTACAGCATGAAACGTTACCATGTGCTTTTATTTTTATAATCATATGCATCCATTTACATGTAGCTGCGATATCAGCTTGCCAATACTTGTCGACTTGGACAATTCCATTCAAAATAGATTTCTTAAAAATCAGCTTGATAAATCGACAAACAATAATCCGGATATGAATATTAAATTCTATGGTCTCTAATAGATTTCTTTGCAATGAATATATATTTTATCTCAGGGTGCAAGATTCGGCACCTGACGGAATAAATAGAGCAATTCATCTAGTGAATCAGAGCTACAACAAACTATTGCAAATTATATTGCAGAAATTAAAGATCATATGAATATGTATTTCTAGCCTAGATTTTATACTTCTTTAATTTATAGAACTTCTGATATGTGGATTTATTCGTTATTCTTCTAATAAAATACCTTTAATACTATATTTACTTGCGCAAGTATTTTTTACTAAATTCTTAATTTATGAGATAACCCTTTCGACGAGCTAGCTTTGATTCTCATGTAATTTCGAAGCACTGAGGGCGCCCTATCACTATTTCAATATTTCTCACTCACGTGTCGAAATTTTCTTATGAGCTGCTGATGTCGATCCATCTCCTGGTGGTCCTGGACTATGGTAGCCGGAGTCGTCTCTTCCAAGGGGTAACAAAATTATAAAAAAAAAAAAAATGAAAATGACTTTTGCTTTATAAGAGCATCACAAAGTCTTATAAGAAATTTAGTGATTCAATCTAACTTTAAATTTTTACAAGTTATAGCAAGGTATTATGCTCTATAACATTTAGGGACCTCTCATGGTGGCATTTGGCAGGCGAGTGTTGGTTCTCCTTTCTAATTTTTACAATTCTCACTTCCGATTTCTAAATTTACATAAAATTTGAATATCCTAGTCCTCCGCCATTCAAGGTTGAAATAGACCATACTAAAATATTAAATTATTACTTATGTTGTATGTTTAATAATTTCTTTGCCTTCGGGCCATATCCAAAACATAGACTATACAACAATTTTATACAAATTCTATTTATTTGTAGAAATATATACAAATATTTTTGAATCGGCATACTATTGCCGCCTATCAATTGCCATTATGTGATTGGTGCATGCAAATTATTTCAGTATTCATGCGCCTGGTAACCTCCTATTTCCTGGATACATTTAATTATTTTTATTAGGTTTTTTGAATATGCTCTCTACATGCTAGTTAATTTTTTATATGTTATTATTTGTTTCATGCATCATAATAATTAGCCACATGAGACCTTTTATTCCTCAAATTGCATACCGTTTTGCCACAATAAATTTCTGCCAAGGTGTTTGGTCAGATTTTACGTTGCATGGCTCGGTCGATCATTAGGTCGCCGATCACTAAATGTTTATGCCTAACCTCAACCTTCAATATTTTATATAATATTATATATTAGCAAAAAATTATTTCAATTCCTCTTAGGCTGTTGTACAGTTTAGCCAGGACAATCTGATATTATCTAATCTTTATGTTATCTCTTTAGCGATATTAGCCAGTTACTTTACTCAGACCTATAAATATTTCAGCTAGGGATTTTTATTTATCTATCCAAATTGAATATGTTACAATAGATACTGCATTCTAAATATAGGTTGGAAGGAAGTTGAGGACCAATAATATTATGACTGCCTCTTCAATTAAACCATAGAGCGAAGATACTGTTCAATTTTTTATAATAATTATTATTATTATTTGTTTCTGATAAAACTATCTGTGACCTATTTGCTAATTAGTCCGGGCGCATATGTCAAGGAAAAGGCACTCCGTGTTCATTTTCGGGTAACAGCCGTGGAAGATATCTCAATTTCTTCGTTGGCTCTAGCATGAAAGTGTCATCGGAAAAAGAGAGAAAAGTAATGATTGCAGCGGAAAACACGCTTTTTCCATTATAATATACCAAACCTAGCAATTAGAAAGCCGTGTAACTCATGACTCCTTGAAGGTATATACTTAAAAATGGTACCAATCTCTTCGTAATGATGTGTAGAAGAAGAATATCATGATAACAATCTTAAAAATATTTGTCGTCATAGAAAACTTCAAGATGGAGGCCATCATTGACAGACATTTTTTGAACTGGCTGCTTTCTGGTGAATAGTGAGAGATATCGAAATGATTTATTTCATATCAAAATAACGGGGAGAATGTCTTCTTTCTATCGATGTCTGAATCATTTTTGATAAAAAATTCTTACGTATCACGACGCCTCATAATTGTGAAAGAAGTGATATTCTAAAGAAAAACGAGATTCCAACTTTATCAAAAAGGTGAATTTTCTTTTAATCCTTCAACCCCGGAACATTTTTAGCACTACAGGGATATCGGAAATTATATTCTACGTTCAATCCTGACGTAAAATTGGATATTTGATAAAGTTGCAATTTTACACTATTTGGCAACCCTGTAATTTGTTCGGATCGAGAGAGCGAAGTCTCAACCTATTTCATGCAGACCAAAGTGAGCCAAAGTTAATCAGGTGCTGACTCTCAAATTTAATGAGAATTTTATTATAGAGGAGAGTAGAGCGATATTGTAGATCAGTTGAGATTGCATTTTTCGTGTGTAATTTCAAATGTAATAATAGGCTACTATTTCAATTTTCAGAAGGTGTTTTAAAATTGACTAGACCGAATCATTCTGGTACCGGAGATGTCACAGAACTTGCTCTACCACATTCTCCTCACCGGTAAGAAATTGTTTTCTAATATTCTGAAACCATACGAGCAAACTTACCTTACCAGTTCTTAATTTTGTCATCTCATCTATAATGTCCTCTTTTATCTTCTGTCATTTTTTGTTTATTTGAATTTTCGGTGGGATTGGTGCGTTTATTATTTTTTTTTTAAATTTACTATTGCTATCTAGTCATGAGAATAATGAGCAAATTTTATCGAACCTAACCTACTAAATTAAAGTGAAATACAGAGAAACTCTCACCAGAATCTCTTACTGCTCATAATAATATTTTGTACTTAAACTAAATAACTGTATTATAAAGCATGATTTTATTGTTTCACTCAATCACTGCTCTACTTTTTCACTTGAAACCACTTGCACTACACTAATTCAAATTCTTAACAATCGAAAAGTACCATTTTCAAATGATGCCAGGTACCTAGGTATGACTTTAGATGCAAAGCTTCCCTGGAAGGTCCATGTTAAGAAGAAGAGAGAAGAGCTGGGAATAAAAAACAAGAGACTCTGGTGGCTGATTGGAAGGAACTCCATCCTGTTAATTCCAAACAAAGTACTCCTGTATAAGCAGATTCCAAAGCCAGTATGGACGTATGGTATACAACTTTGGGGGTGTACCAAAGACAGTAACATCAAAGTCATACAACGCTTCCAAAACAAGGTGCTGAGAAACATTGCTGATGCTCCTTGGTACGTCAGAAACAGCGACCTTCACAGAGACCTGCAAGTCGACCTGGTATGCAGCAGAATTCAGAGGCATGCAGAGAAACACGAGGCCCGACTCCACCAACACGACAACATCGAAGCAATCCAGCTGCTGTAAAATGAAGGATTGGTGAGGAGGCTGAAAAGGAAGAAGCCATTTGAACTGGTCTAGTGCTGATTCAAGTGTCTTGTGTCCAGTGAAAAGCAGAGCAGTGGAAATGAGTGAAACCCACCTGTGTAGTACAGTCATAAGCAGTGTACTAATAATATTAGAATTTGAATAGGAGACCCTATGGAGGATTCTCTTGTATGAAGTATTTATTAGTATTATAGGACAGAAAAAAGTTGCTCATTAGTCCCTAGGCTAGATAGCCATGTTGCAGTGGCGGCTCGTCCTATGTGTTCAATGGTTCATTGAACCCCCAGAGTTTGAATCAACTTCCTATACAATGATGAATTTGCAACTCAAATGATTATATTTGTATTTTATACTCATTAAATTACATCACAACATTTTTCATCTATGTAAACTTAATGTCGATGTTTTGCGGCCGGTGCCTGAGAGCCCGGAGTGGCTTGCTTGAAACAGCACCGAATGGAATGACGATGGAATGGTGGAGATGGAAAGCAGTGTTCATTTCCCGATGTGAACCCAGAAACAGGGCTGGGGTATGGTAGTGGAACGGAGGAGGGGAATCGGTTTGCTAGCACGGATTTGGTTCACAATCCTGTGTGAACCAAGTTTGCACGAGTTCATCCGAGAGTAGCCGAACCTAGCCGAGGCAAGTGAAGCATTCGGTAAACCTCGGAATGAATCGTGAGTATTCGTGATACAGATACAGTGCCATCTTGAACTTGCTTATAACCAATAAATTTAAATTTGGTGGCAGTAAACAGTAAAAAAGCGGTAAACAAGAAGTAGCCTAAGCGTGACAGTCTTGAGGTTATACGGTATGGTTACGGGTATACACTGTTTACAGTTGTGATAGATCTCACTGCATTTTTCGTTATATAAATTTGTTTTGCGTGTAGAAGAATATAGTAATTTCTAGTGTGTTTTGTGTATTCGTGAGTATTTCTAGTGTGTTCATTTTCTTTTAGTGAGAGTGTGAATATAATTTATTGTGTTACCGTAACAGCATTTTGATGAAGAAATATGAATAAGGTTCAGTATTTGTTAAATACAAACAATATTAATATTGAGGGTAGGTGTAAAATAAAACATAATGGTGACCAACTCTCGAAGTAAAAATCAAACAAGAAAAATATGAACAGGACAAAAAATTTATATTTGTAGAAAATAAGCTCAACCTTTGGGGTGTAATTATTATCGATCACGTTTACACTTGATTATGCGCAATACTCTATATCCTATTGACCTTTCTCTCCAATAGATCATGAGGTTGAACCCCCAAGCTAGAAGATCACGAGCCGCTACTGCCATGTTGTATCGTTGAATAAAAAAAAAAAATCAAATGGCTTCCTCCTTTTGAGCCTCTGCACCAATCCGCCATCTAGCTAGTGCTAGCAGCTGGATTGCCTCGACATTGTTGTGTTGGTGGAGCCGTGGTTCATGACTCTCTGCATACCGCTGATCTCACTGGATACCAGGTTGACTTCCAGATCTCTACGGATGTCGCTGTTGCGCACATACCAAGGAGCATCAACGATGTTTCTGAGCACGGAATCGTTCAATGATAGCGATGTTACTCGGTTTGGTGCAGCCCCATAGTTGTATACCATGGGTCCAGACAGGTTTGAAGATTTCTTTTGTACAGGAGAACTTTGTTTGGTATTGAAAGTGATGTGTTTCTCCCAATAAGCCAGTAGAATTTCTTGAATTTAATGGTGAGCTCTTCTTTTTCCTTTTTGGCATGCTCTTTCCAGCGAAGCTTTTTATCATGCCTAGATATTTAGCAGAATTTGCATGTGGTATGTTGATATTATTTAAACTGATTGGATGGTACTCATCAGCTCTCCTGTTGGTGAAGTAGACGTGAATTGACTTGCCCTCATTGAGTTTCATCCTCCACTTCCTGGCCCAGTCCTGTATTCTGTTGATAGATCTCTGGAGCTTTTCTGTTGCAGTATGAACATCGCCTTTGATTGCTAGTGGAGCGTTTATTGACACCTGTTCAATTAATTTCTATTAATCTTTGCTATTATAATACCGAGACAGTCATATGTATGGGAACCCTTCAATAAGTTGCAGACTGTTGTAGATATAATACTGTAACTTTCAGGATAAGCTGTTGTTCGAATACTCTATCTTTTAAGGTAAAACTTAATTTCAACTCCTCATAAGGGGGTTGTAACTTTAATATTTTAAATGTAAACACCCATTGTGTGGTACATCATTTTAAAGGCCTAAGGAAGATGGCATGAATAAAAATGTCCTATGATACTTGTAACCAAAATGTCGGCTGATTGAAGTTTTAGCTTTTAAAGAAATTATGGGTTGTAACTCGAATATTTCAAATGTAAACACATGACTTTTCAACCAGCACATTTCCAACAATATTATCTTCGGTATTATAATACTCTTCAAGCTATAGTCCAGTCAATATGGACATAACATATGTGATTGCAATTTAAATTGTAGCTCTGATTTTTTATTATACTGTTTGGATACAAAAGAGAAGTCCAAAAACAATTTTTTCATGTCATATTCACTTGTGCTGGATACAGGTTGAGCCAAAAAATCTCATATTTTCTAGTTTTCAGCAATTTTCCCCAAATCCACTAATCAGACTGAAAATTTCTCCACCGCCTTTTTTCAGATTATGAAATTCTGAATGAAATGACATCATTTAGAACCTCTATCTTCAATGTGTACTGAGTTATGATTTTTCAAGAATGAGTAAAATTGCAAGAAAAACTAAAATTTATCAAGATTGAGTTTTCTTAAAATTTTACTCATTTTTGAAAAATCATAACTCAGTACTCATTGAGGATAGAGAGTCCTGAATAGTCTCATTTCATTCAGAAATGCATGATCTACAAAATAGGCTGGTGCAAAATTCTTTGTCCAATTAGGCCTACTGGATTTGACGGAAATAGCTGAAAACTGTAAAATGTACCGAAAATACGAGGTTTTTGGGCCACAAGTAAATTATGCATGAAAAATCGGTTCTGAACTTCTCTTATGTAGCCAAACATATTATTATATGATAAAAAATTAGTACTACAATATAAATTGCAAGCACCAATGTATAGTGACTGGACTATTAGTGCAATAAGTCTGATCTAGCACACATAATGAAAATCAATTAATCTTCTTCTTCTTCTTCTTTTTCTTCTTCTTCTTCTTCTTCCTCTTTTTTTCTTCTTCTTCTTCTTCTTCCTCTTCTTCTTTTTGGTCCCCATTGTTGAGGGACAGATAGAGAGATTGAACTGTATTTTTTTTGTATCTTAATGGGAATTTGATTTGATTATTCATTTCAGTTCTCGCAAAAGCTACAGGAGAGACATTTTGTTACCGAAAATCAATGTTGTGTTTCAAACTGTTGTTGTTAATCCTCAACCTAAACTAGTAGGATCAAGAAGGATCTATGAATTTGGTGAGAACACGCAAGGCGAGATAAAACAAGGAGAGCTCCCTTATATGCAGTGAGTATGATATAATTTGTTATTATACCTTTTGAAGTTGATTGACGGATTAAGAGTAATGATTGAAGTTGTTGAGAAGCGGATGCAACTTATTAGGCTATTAGGCTAGCTTCACACACATTCAGTTTCATTCGGTTCGGTCTGTTTTGGTTCGTTACCGAAGACGAATGCATAAGGCTCTCATACATATCAGGTTTCAATTCGTACGGTTCTAATTAGGTATTTTCTTCTCAAACACAGCTATGTTTGGATTTTGTTTGGATTTTTAAAATTCATGCTGGTATTAAAATATAAAAGCTGGTGTTCAATATAGTAAGATGTGATTTCTCGAACAACAGAATTTTCAAGTTAATTAAGAATGATGAACTATTTGAATAGTTCATTTTTGATTATATTAATTTTGGACGTTCAGATTGATAATTTTTTAAAATTGAAAATTTGTTTCAATTTTGACACATGGTTTACATAACGTTCATCTCTTCTCTCCATTAATAAAATCATGTAATTTTCATGGAAAAATAAAAATTCTCCCTGAGTTTTAATTTATCTTCATATTTTTTAAGCAAACTATTCATTGAGAAAAATGCTCCAGTGAACTAACAGAAATGAATGATTTTGACATGGAAGATTTTTAAACAGATAATCACGATAAAATAAAAACAAAAAAGCGAGCTTGTGTAGAAGACTTTGTTTTTCTTTCCTGTTCGAATTCGAATATGATACGAATCACCGTTTCGGAATTTGCCGAAAACGAAACGAACCGATCCGAATCGAATGTGTTTGAAAGTAGCTCTTCGCTTGGTACGAATTTGAACCTGATGGAATTTATTAGAATCAAGTGGGCGTTCGGTTCTATGCAGTTTCTATTCGGTACCGAATTCAAACCGAGTAACCGTTTCACACTTATCAGAATTTGCCGAAAACTTACCGAACCGAACCGAATTTGTGTGAAACTAGCCTTATAGAATGTACTCGTAGTCGATCACCAATTAGATATGAATTCATTATTTGCGGAAAAAGATCGAGAATGATGGAATATTCATACGTCAGAACAAAGCTGTGAGGATATTATAATATAATTAGAAAGTGTTCTTGCAGACCTTACTTTAAAAAAAGAAGAGATTGCTGACACAATCTGCAATTTATAAATTCGATTTAGCAATATTAGTTTTAAAAAATAGACGGGTTAACCAGGTAAGTTATTCCCATAATACAAGATTTAGAGGTTTTGTTTACCCACCCCATTGAGTTTTTCTGCTGGAGAGAGGCCCGTTTTATATGGGAATGAAAATATCCAGTTCACTCCCATTTAAAATCAGAGAATTGAGGGCTTGAGGGAGTTCAAAAAAACACTCAAGGGAATTCCTTATTGTATTTTGCTCTTACAGATTAGCATACTTCCTTCTTGGTAAATTTTTGCTTAATGTATGTTATATTAAGTCTGTAGTTTTGTCTGTCTGTTGTGTTTGATAAATGAAGGATATTTATTAATATATTAGATTAGACTTTGACGTGTCATATACTGTGGGAGGACTGCTTCCTTGATGCATTTTCATTATATGACGACAAAGTAAAGTGGTTATTTCTTGAATCAGCAGTGTTAATATATGATAATCTCTATATTTATTATTATGTATATTTATTTTAATTTTCAATATTATTTGTAAATGTCAATTTGGTTGCTAGAAGTAGTAGTCCTGGTGATAACTACCTATCTTATTAATTTAACTCTTTTTTATATCAGTATTCTTCTCCTGTCTTCTTAAGTGTATATTTTTGTATTTTTCTGTCCAGTTTTCAACAGTTTGTGACATGGGCAGTGATATTTGTTTTTGTTTTTCCCAAGATGTAGATTCAAACTCGATACTGTCAAAAAATTCGGGGAAGCAGAAATTAATTGGAAACTAATGACGAAAGCTTCCCTGTATCGGACGGTAAAAGAAGGTGGTCCCACTGAGAGAGTGGCATATGATAATAAAAATCAAAATACGGTCAGATTTTTCTCATTGGAAAGTATCAAACAACGAATCTGGAACTGTGAGGTAATTTAACCCTTCAAATTTAACCGTAGTCAATAATGTGGGTAAAGGTATTGCCACCAGGCTGAGTGACCACAGAGAGAACCCAGAGGGACTTCACCAATGAAACCATCATTCTTTCCATTTGACCAGTCACGTGGCTAGGATGCATGATATTCAATTCAATCGGTGTCGTCCGATAAGCGATCTCCAATGTGCGATCAGGGAGAAAGTAGTTCACTGAGTGATCTATTGTTCAGAATAAAAGGCATACACAGATTGCGCCCAGCGATCAAATGGAAGTAATACATAGCTCCCTTACACACATACACTGTTTACGTAGTGACGTCATCACTGCTAGTAACATTATTTGTCCCGCTCTCTCTGTTGAAGAGAGATGGTATCCGATAACCATCTGCTTTATAACGACCATTCCTTTCTTTTCATCTCTGAAAGTGTTCCATTGATTTATCTCGACTAGTGAAGAGTCTTGGAATCATGAATACTTGAAGTTCCAGTTCTGACAGTAGGTTGAACCGGGAATCCCCCGGTTTGTCATAACCCCACCGCCCCGTCAACTTTTAGATAATTAGCACATATTGACTCTTTCAGTCTGTCTCCATGAGTGAGAATAAGAACAGTAGTGTTATGTTTGCTATGCTGAGTGACGGAGGTTCAAATTTCTTAGTGTTTAAAGGTTTCAAGTTTTTGAGAAATATATCTCTATCTATCAGCCACAATATTGTCATCAAAACAAATTCAGATATAAAAAGTCAAAACATTATAACACATGATTGAGACGATCAAAAGGAATCATTTGTAATAGAATATTGTATCCAATGAACAATATATTTACATACTGTTAAAAAATTCCTATAGTGTCTTTGTGAAATCAACGGTTTTTTGTTATTTAAGAAATACGATTTTGAACGGCTCCCATTTTTTTTGAAAAGGCAACGTGTTGAAATGGATGAGAGTAGTAGTTCTAGTTCTGGTAAAGATGACTATGTTATTATAAGTAGGCCAAGACTTTTCTGGGACAGAATTTCTTACAATATGATGCAGGAAACTTATCAATATTATGAACGGTTTAGATTAAGCTTTCCTCAATAAAGCGTTATTGGAAATATTCAGAAAATGTACGTCCAAAATGTTTTATGTTTTTTATTAAAAAAATTAATTAATGTCGTTAATTTAATTATTAAGATTTGATAATTAACTTTTTTTGAAACATTACTACTCACATAACTATTATATGTAAGTTATGTAAGTTAAGTAGTTATTATAATTTATCAACTATTTATCATTAACAAAGTGTAAACGGAGGGGGGGGTTGTTTCTTCTCTTCTATAATATTTGCTAAAATTATGCTATCAAATCTCTAGTTGAATCCTTGATTGGTTGGGAGCTTTTAGTGAATTCGTTCATTCAAATGCACAGATTATCATCATTAACTAATTGTCACCTATTCTAGCAACTATAGTAACTACGAGCCAGGAACTTCATTGAAAATACTTTTAAAATTTAACCTCAGGTTTATTGAACTCATCAACAAATCAATAGAAATCATGTCAAATTTTAAAACAGAGTTACTCAGTAACTGATTTAGAAAACGAAGGTATAGACTATTCAATTCCAATCCATACATTCTGGGAACCTGCTAACTTGCTGCAACTAAATTCGGGCCTCGGTCATTCTATGTACTAAATTTCGAGCTAAAAGAAAACAATAAAAGTTCGGCACTCACCATTTCAACAATTTAAATTTCGACTCTTCAGAAACACACACATACGATTTAAGAAAACTCTATACTGGAACTCACACGCACAAATAATTTCCTGATTCTACTCCCACTAGCTCTATTAAATTTTGGTTCCTATTTAACTACATAAAAATTACTGATAACTGGAAACTTAACAATTTGTCCCTCTGAATGGGGGAAATGGGCCCAATCAGAGAACCGAGGCTCGCGCACCATTACATGATTTTCCGTTCTCTCAATACCAACTGAGGCCTTTTCACTGAAAATTATTCCCCCTCCACGAGCGTTGAGCATAACTTCCAGTGGGAAAGCCAAAGCTGCAAAAAGGTCAATGCTCGTACAATTTTCAAATACAGTGGCTTTTTTGACATGAAATTGAAACTGTACTTGAAAAATGCACGAAAATTGCTTTAATTTTGACAACTAAGCAACAAGTTAGCAAATTCAAACAAGACAGAGTCAATTCTCACACTAAAAACGCTGGGTTCAACATACAGTTAGAATCAAAGTTCATTTCAGTTCAAAAACCTGAAAAATAATATAAGATACACAAAAACCACTACAATACTACCCTCTCAATATCACAATATTACAAAAGTTATTTTCCTGCATGAATGCAATCTGTCCATCGTAAGAAATTTGATAATGTGGATTTTCCACCAAAACATCTTAAGTAGCACTTATTTGTTCAAATATTATATTAGGCTCGCTGGCCAATAAAAACATTAATTAAAATAAAGGAACTGTAATACAGGCGAATATTACAGGTGATTTTACAAGTGTAGAATTATTTTTATGAAACATAATTTTACAGGATTGTAAATTTTAATTTATAAGTCCTGTAATACAGGCCCTGTATTACAAGAGTTTTATGAAACAGGCCCCTGATTTTTACTTTGATATTGGCGTATGAAGGAGGCTCCTTTTTCCTCTTATATTATCCTTGAAATGCAAAATTTTCAAAAACCTTGTATATACGTCGACACGCAATTTAAAATGGAACATACCTGTCAAATTTCATGAAAATCTATCACCGCGTTTCGCCGTAAATGCGCAACATATAAACATTGAGAGAAATGCCAAACCGTTGACTTGAATCTTAGACCTCACTTCGCTCGGTCAATTATTATGTATATTTATTTTCATTTTTAATATCTGTAAATTTCAATTCAGTTGCTAGAAGTAGTAGTCCTGGTGAAAACTACCTATCTTATTGATTCAACTTTTTTATATTAGTATTCTTCTCCTGTCTTCTTAAATGTATTTTTTTGTATTCTTCTGTCCCGTTTCAACAGTTTCTGACCTGCGCAGTGATATTTGTTTTTGTTTGTCCCAAGATGTCAATTCAAATCCGATACTGTCAATGAAAGCGGGAAAACACAAATTGATTGGAATCTAATGACGAAAGCTTCCCTGTATCGGATGTTAAAAGAAGGTGGTGGCACTGATCGATTGTCATATGATAATAAAAATCCTAATATGGTCTTATTATTCTCATTGGAAAATTTCAATCAACGAATCTGGAACTGTGAGGTGATTTAACCGTTCAAATTTAACCGTAGTCAATAATGTGGGTAAAGGTATTGCCACCAGACTGAGTGACCACAGAGAGAACCCAGAGGGACTTCACCAATAAAACCATCATTCTTTCCATTTGACCAGTCACGTGGCTAGAATGCATCAAAGTTAGTAGACAGAAGGTTGGTCACTCATCTATAGTATTTTAGTTGAAATGCAATTGGAGTTGGGGAACTGCAGCCGTGACGTAGGCTGTAGTACAGAGTAGGCAGAATATCGCATTCTTGAAAATCATACGGTGACCTGTAGTCAAATTATATAACACAAACATTTTTTGACATGCAAGCTTTCTGTTTCTGCTTTACAATAATTATCAAAACATTTGAATAAAACAAGCATTTTGCAATATAAAAGCAAAAAACCCACCTCCTAACCTTCCCTTTCAAACCCTCAAGTTTTTTTTATCTTCTAGGTCGTGTTCATATTTGAGAATTTGTGATATTGTGAATTTCGGGGATGAGATATTTTGATTCTCGTAGAACATGTGCTCGATACCAGCATGTGTTCAGTGCATTTATATGAATGAAATTCATTGGATTTATCGGGATCGGTTTATTGTTTTATTGAAATGCATTAGTTTATCAAGATTTTTTATGGGTTAATCTGAAATTATAATAGTATAACGTTGTCTACTAACGCTTTTCCAGCTTATTAACTTTTTCGTGTCACGTGTTTATATTCTTGAAAAACTTTCAACTTCATTTTATTCATACAAGTTGAATGAACTTGATATATTAAACAACATCATTAGAATCGGTGATTAATTCGCTATAAGTATGGAGAATTTTTAAGTTCTAGGTCAATCTTGAGGGGTTTAGACGACGATGTATTTGAAGATACAGTGAATAAACTGTATGCTCAGTGTGGTTACTCTATCACTTTTTTACTACACGTGACGTCACGCTGGCATTCCCCCCACCACTTCGAATCTTACACCTGTGAGTGATCAACCTTCTGTCTACTAACGTTGAGAATGCATGATATTCAATTCAATCGGTGTCGTCCGATAAGCGATCTCCGATGTGCGATCAGGGAGAAAGTAGTTCACTGAGTGATCTATTGTTTAGAATAACAGGCATACACAGATTGCGCCCAGCGATCAAATGGAAGTAATACATAGCTCCCTTACACACATACACTGTTTACGTAGTGACGTCATCACTGCTAGTAACATTATTTGTCCCGCTCTCTCTGTTGAAGAGAGATGGTATCCGATAACCATCTGCTTTATAACGACCATTCCTTTCTTTTCATCTCTGAAAGTGTTCCATTGATTTATCTCGACTAGTGAAGAGTCTTGGAATCATGAATACTTGAAGTTCCAGTTCTGACAGTAGGTTGAACCGGGAATCTCCCGGTTTGTCATAACCCCACCGCCCCGTCAACTTTCAGATAATTAGCACATATTGACTCTTTCAGTCTGTCTCCATGAGTGAGAATAAGAACAGTGGTGATATGTTTGCTATGCTGAGTGACGGAGGTTCAAATTTCTTAGTGTTTGAAGGTTTCAAGTTTTCGAGAAATATATCTCTCTATCTATCAGACACAATATTGTCATTAAAACAAATTCACATATGAAAAGTCAAAACATTAGAACAAATGATTGAGACGATGTGTTTGCTAGAACCAATTCGACAGAGGTCATTCATTCAAAATAGCTGTATCTTAATGAATGATTGAGCATACAATCATGGTTCTAGCCCAATCTTTCAATATAAATTAGAATGGAATTATAGGAAAGTTATATGTATCTCATTAACTTGGCTAATACGTACGTTGTCATAATACATTAGTGTTCGCTTGAAGCTTACTGGAGTGGAGTATCTTACTATTAGGATACTGGAGGAAATTCGAATTCCGCTCCTTCAGTCGGGGAACGTAATGTTGGCTGCTAGTGAGAGCGAAATGACATCACTCGTGATGACGTCACTGACGTTCACTTTGTTACGTTCAATCTGTGAGTGCCCAAACACATTGTGACCGCTGGGCGCAATCTGCAGACTCCCAGAATAACAATAAGGATAGACAGACGCTATGAATGGAAGAACTTGGGTGTAATTGATCATCAGGGACAAAGCGACAGAGGAAGGCCACAAGCGTATGTGTATACTCTGATGATGATTGAATCAGTACCTACCACCACCCATAAAAAGGAATCATTTCTAAAAGAATATTGTATCCAATGAACAATATATGTACAAAATGTTAAAAAATTCAATTTGGGTACTATTAACTCACTGGTGATAGTAGAAACATTCAATTTGGGTAGCCTATAATCAATTAATCAAAATGAGAAAATCTCAGGAAATTTTTTTCTAATTTTAGTTTGTGGGATGTAAGCACCTAAAGTTTAAATGTATATTTTGAGCTATGTTGATGAAATCTGTTATGTGAATAAAATATGGGAGTCATTTCGCTTTTATATATACTTGCTATAACAATAATTGTAGATTGGCATAAACTTGAAACTTGTGATTGCTTGTATATGTTAAACTGTAAACTTTTATATATATATATATATAATATATATATATATATATATATATATATTATATACATGCTATAATGAAGATGAATTTGAACTGTTCGAAGCTGAAAGCTGTTCAAAAAAACTAATTCCTTTTTATGGGAGGTGGTAGGTACTGATTCAATCATCATCATCATCATCAATATGGCCCGCCGCAAAGTAGACCCACGCTAATCCACGAAAAGCAACCCACGCCGTGGGATGTTTTGTAAACCATTGCTAGGCTTTTCCAGACATCTGTGTAATACATGCAATGAATAGTCCACTTGTCAGCTGTTTGATTATAATTAATAATTCCATAGCAATGGTTTACAAAACATCCCACGCCGTGGGTTGCTTTTCGTGGATTAGCGTGGGTCTACTTTGCTGCGGGCTTATATCATATTGTGAGTACACACATGACACTACCCATTTATCACTTGTGACCTTCCTCCGTCACTTCCCTGAAGATTAATGACACCCAAGACCTCCCATTCATAGCGTCTGCCTATCTTTATTGTTATTCTGAACAATGGATCGCTGGACTTCCAACCCCCGAAATCGCTCATTGGAGATCGCTTATTAGACATAACCCTTCAAATTGTCAGCTTTGGTTAGAAGAAACGATCATCGCTATAATTATTGATGCCCACGTTATAATGGCAGTGAAGAAATAAGGGAGATCAGGGTTGCCAAATCTCCATATTTGACTCTAGTTTGCCACTGAGTGTACACAGCTGTTACTCAATTCAATCCCATTACATTTGATCTAATATGAATTTCCATTTTTTGATAAAATAATGAATTTCATGACAAATAAGGATTGTTTGTTCACATATGTACAGTCACTGTCAGAAATAGAAATGAAATATTTCTGGCAATCTGACTACATTGCAAAGCTAGAAAGAGATAGAGCTATCTTATCTGTTGCATGATAGACAAGAATAGCAACACTGCCATCATAACATGGACCTCACTATACAGAGTGGGAGAAAAGTCCGAGAACGGCTTAATATATTATTAGACAAAGGTAATTTGACGGTGGGTGTGATTGGGGATCCTACACTATTTGAAAATACTATGCCTTCAAAAATCTGGTCCACAATCTTGGATCCGTCATTTTTAATGCACATCGATATCTCAAACCGTTTAGAAGATATTCACATTATCAATCAATACCATACTAATCAGAAATGAAATACTGTATAAGTGTTATTCATTAATAATGTGCTAATATCTTCTAAACCGTTTGTAATATTGATGTGCGGTTTTTGCCATTCATTTTCTCTTGAAATTCCGCATGGATATCATGTATCGCATGACCACCTTTTTAAAAAATAGAGTTACATTCAAAATGGCGGATCCAAGATGGCTGACCAGATTTTCAAAGTCATAGAGAATAGTATTCTCAATTCGAGTAGGATCCCCAATCACACCCACCTTGGAATCACATTTTTCGCCACACTGCACAGAAAGCAGCTGTTTTCCAGTCCCTATGTAGATATGAAAGACATTGTTTGCAGACGACTCTCGTCTGACGTCAGAACAGGTTTCTTTCCGGCCTAGGCCGGAAAGAGTACCCTTTCCATCCGCTAACATGGAACTGAGAAAGGTGATCAAAAAACAGCTGATCAAAAAACTTTTCATTATTTGTGTTAATTATTCAATAATTAAAACATTTATAATAATATCATTCTATTGTCATTTGAAAGAATAAAAAAGTATAAACTCAACCTCCCAAATAATTGAACATCATCTTTTAGGTTATTTAGAAAAATCAGAATAAGAAATAAAAATACTTGGACAATTTCCTGATATTCAGATTACCTCAGATTTGCTAGAGCTATCACCTTCCACTTCTGCTTTCGGAAGTGCTTAGTAAACAACTATTCTCATATATATATTGTTTATTTTTGTGTGTGGCGAAAAATAGCGTTCGCACCACGAGCAAAAATGTTTTTTCGGCCTACGGCCTCGGACTTGAAACCCGATTTCGAGCCGGAAAAATCTCATTTTCTGCTCTAGGTGCGAACTATACTATTTTATGAGGTACTAAGCCGTTCTCATAATGTTCTCTCACCTTTCTGCTTTGTATAGTAGAATATTAAAACTCTCTAATGGTAGGTCATCTATAAAGCTCTCTAAAGCTGCCATCTCTCACTTAAACTTGAAGAATGATGTGTCAATCGATTAGTAATTAAATTTACTGGGAAAACTTATTCCTATAGTGTTCTTGTAAAATCTACGGTTTTTTGTTATTTAAGAAATACGATTTTGAACGGCTCCCATTTTTTTAATGGGAAAAATTTTCATAATATTTTTGTAGCTCTGATTTGCTGTAATGAATGATCATGCAAAGAAGCATTTCCATTTGTCTAGCCTCTATCGAGAAAAAGAATAGTACCTAAGTGAAAAAAGCAAAGGGAGTTGCTGAGGACTGTTTGAAAATTATATTCAGATATTGTAGCAGCCAGAAACAATGCCCTAAAATATTGGTAGGGAGTTCTAGTCCAGTAACTATATACATTGGTGCTTGCAATTTATATTGTAGTTCTGATTTTTTAATATATTATTTGAATACATACATGAGAGAAGTCCAGAACCAATTTCTTCATGCAAAATTTCCTTGTGTTAGATACAGAATTGCCCAAAAACCTCGTATTCTCGGTTCATTTTCCAGTTTACAGCTATTTCTGCCAAATCTAGTAATCGGACTGAAAAATTTGCTATTGCCTTTTTTCGATTAAAAACCCCTGAGTATAATGAGATCATTTGGAACTCTCTATCTCCAATTAGTACTGAGGATGATTTTTCAAAAAATAGTGAAATTAGAATAAAAAATCAATTCTGATGAATTTTAGTTTTTGATCAAACATATCTCCTGATTGTTACCATTTAGATATTGTATAAATTCAAAATCCCTCCAGGCGTATTTTTGTGCTCTACAATCTCAGATGAAGTAGATAGTCCAGTCACTATATACATTGGTGCATGCAATTTATATTGTGGTTCTGATTTTTTAATATATTATTTGGGTACATGAGAGAAGTCCAGAACCAATTTCTTCATGCAAAATTTCCTTGTGCTAGATACAGCATACAGGGTGGCCCAAAGACCTCGTATTTTCGGCTCATTTTCCAGTTTTCAGCTATTTCTGCCAAATCTCATAATCGGACAGAAAAATTTGCTCTTGCCTTTTTTAGATAATAAAATTCTGAATGGAATGTGATCATCCGGAACTCTCTATCTCCAATTAGTACTGAGTTATGATTTTACAAAAATGAGTGAAATTTGAAGAAAAAATAAATTTTGATGAATTTTAGTTTTTGATCAACAATATCTTCCGATTTTTACCATTGAGATGTATAATTCAAAATCCCTTTGGGTGTATTTTTGTGCTCTACAACCTGAGATCAGGTAGAGTGCTCTATCTCATATAGATTTCCGGGTACACCTGACAACAATGCACCTTGTATTGTGAAAAAATCCTAATTTTCACCAACTACATTTTCCTCACATTGATATTTCGCACAATGACATAAAGTTCATGAGAATTTTTTTTTTTTTTTTTTTTAGATTACGTCCTAAAGACTCCAGTCATGGAGTATAAGACAAGTCATGTTATTACATAATAATTCTAACACTAAGTAGTTCAACCTAGTTTAGGTTTGAAAGGAATTCTTGTACACTATAAAAAGCTCTATCAACTAAATATTTTTTCATTTGTTTTTTAAAAATCTTCAAATCATCATTACTTTTCAAGATTTGAGGTAGCTTGTTATAAAATTTCCTACCAATATAATCTGGTTTTTGTTCAAATAACCTACTATTGTGACCCATTATATGATAATCTGCTCTGTTTCGCGTATTATACTCATGAACATCTGAATTCTGGATCACACCACTCGTTTTCACATGCATTACAACTTCATATACATACAAAGATGGCACAGTTAATAGACCAAGCTTTTTAAATAAAGGCCTACAAGAGTCTAACCTATTCACTTTCTCTATACATCTGAGTGCCTTCTTTTGAATCTTAAACACTCTGTCCATATTTTGTTGAGATGAATTACCCCATACTAGAATAGCATACCTAATATGAGATAGTATAAGTCCATGGTAAGCAGTTAACAGTAGTTTTTTATCATTCAGCCTAGCAAGCTGCCGCAGGACAAATACCCCAGATGATATCTTATTATGAATATAATGTATATTATGAATATGTTCTATGATAATCACCCGTTAGATGCACTTCATTTCAGTATTTCCTAGTGGCGAGGCGCGCATAAGAACAACTCAAAGATCAAAATTTCAAACACTTATAACTTTCGACACAATTCTCAGATTCCATCGTACTACACTTGGTGGTCCAAAATCATGCATAAGTCAAATTCGGTCGAAAAATGGAAAATTTATTGTTGAGAGTACTTATGCTCATATTCCAATACACAAAAAATGGCCAATTTCTTTATTCAAAGCTGCATATCTTGTGAAATACAAATATAAAGAAAAATAAAAATCTCAGTACCCTTTTTTAAATATTTTATCACAACATGTTTCGGACATTGATGCCATTTTCAAGTGATATGAAGTAAATAATAAGTAATTAATGATTTATTTACTTCATATCACTTGAAAATGGCATCAATGTCGGAAAGATGTTGTGATTAAATAATTCAAAAAGGGTACTAAGATCTTTATTCTTCTTTCTATTTCTATAAAAAGTAGCCCTACACAGAAAAGAGATAAATAACTCGTGAAATACTTCTGATTAAATTACTTGATCTAGTGAGAATGTGAAACGTTTTCATCTCTTCCCACTCCAATTAATAATACTTTCGAAAGTTACAGAAGATTTTAAGAATGGCGATTTCGGTTTTCCAGAGGGATTTTGAATTATTATACATCTAAATGGTAACAACCGGATATTGTTGATCAAAAACTGAAATTCATCAGAATCGATTTTTCCCTTCAAAATTTTACTAATTTTTGAAAAATTATAACTCAGCACTCATTGGAGATAGAGAGTTCCAAATGATCTCATTCCATTCAAAATTTCATAATCTACAAAAAGGGCTGGGGTATATTTTTCTGTCCGATTACTGGATTGACGGGAATTGCTGAAAACTTGAAAATGTACCGAAAATACAAGGTCTTCGGGTCACTCTGTATTCAGCACAAGGAAATTTTGCATAAAAAATCGGTTCTGAACTTCTCTTATGTATCCAAACAATAATTACATAATAAAAAATCAGAACTACAATAAAAATTATTGCAAGCACCAATGCATATAGTACGTGACTGAACTATTAGTGCAAAAAGTCTGTCCTAGCACATAATAAATAAAAAATCTGGTTTGGCGCACTCACACAACTTTCCTTGCCGTCATGAAAATTGATCACCTGACGCTAGTGTTCACGCGCATAAGAGTCTAATATTCTAAGATCTTAGCCAGCTGGTGACAGGTCAATAACGCTGGAGACACACGATGTGTGCTATCTCTCCATAGTGAATGATTTAATAGAATCAACAGTTGCCAACAGTTTGCAATTGAATAATCACATTTTTTCGAATGTCGAGCTTATTTTCAATTTTAGGTGGAAATGTTACAAAACATTAATTGTAGAGATTTTTATGCTCAATTTTTTCCACTTGAAATTTTTTGTTTAAATTGTATCTGAAGCCTGATAATTGGGAATCTAAAATCAAACTCTGCATAGATAAGGCTGAAATTTTTACAGATATGGGACTTATGGCAGTTGATAGAGCTTATCAATGACTATTCTAGGTAAGAATTTGATCAAAATCGTTGGAGCCGTTTTCGAGAAAATCGCGAAAAACCCTTTTTCACCATTTGACAACATTTTCGCCATTTTAGCCGCCATATTGAATTTCATTTGATCAAAATTGTTCGTGTCGGATCCTTATAGGGGAAGGACCTTAAGTTCCAAATTTCAAGTCATTTCGTTAATTAGGAGATGAGATATCGTGTACACAGACACACATACACTCATACATAGTTTTCCTCCAATGTCATAATTGTATTATGAATATAGTATTTTATACAAAAAATGAATAAATAAATGAATGAATACATACACACACACATACAGACCAATACCCACAAACCACATTTTTGGACTTGGGGGATTTTGAAACGTATAGAAATTTAGAAATTGGGGTACCTTAATTTTTTTCGGAAAGCAATACTTTCCTTACCTATGGTAATAGGGCAAGGAAAGTAAAATCAATTTATCTTCATCTCTCCTTCTTCTTCTCCTTTCACTGAGAATTTCTGAATCTAAAAAAGGGACGAGAGCAAATTTTTCTGTCCGATCACTAGATTTGGCAGAAATAGCTGAAAACTGGAAAATGAGCCAAAAATACGAGGTTTTTGGGCCACTCTGTATTTAGCACAAGGAAATTTTGCATAAAGAATCGGTTCTGGACTTCTCTCATGTACCCAAATAACATATTGAAATATCTGAACTACAATATAAATTGCAAGCACACCCCCTTTTTATGTCTATATTGACTGGACTATTCGGAAAGATTCTGTATATTTTTTCAAGAATTCAAAGAAAGACTAATTATGTAATTTACGCAAAATTTTGACTCTTTTTTCAATTGTTTTTCTATTTTTGTCAAGTAAATTTCTATATCAGTTGAAAATGGAAGCATTAACTATGTAAAATCTGAGTTTAAAATCATCTTGTCTCACTTTTCTTGCAGAGGGAAATCAATGGCATAAAATATAACTATAAAAGAGTGCAGAATGAGTTTAGAATAGATTTTGAAGCATCTGGAAATAAGGGAAATGCACTAATCTATCACTACGAAGGTGTAACCGTAACTAGAGACGGAGTAGTAAGGGAAGTCAAGTATTACAATGCCGAAAGCAAAAGTATTAGATATGGTAAGTAATAGGCCAACAATATTGATGTTTCAATGAATACAGTAGAACTTTTCTAATCCGACTCAGGGCCGTTTGCACAGTATAGATTGCTAAACTCGATTATGTCAATCAAGTTTAAGTTAATCTGAAAGTTTAAACTTGAATCGGTTTTCTCAGTGCATTAACTAATCCAGTTTAAGTTCAACTAGTTTAGCGTTAAGTTGGTAATAGAATGTCATCTATATAATAAGAGAGAGTAGGGTTGTGTTTGTTCGTTTGTTCGCATCAAAACATGTCAACTTGTGGATTGCATACCGCAAAAACGGGACTTATTTAGATATCCAAATTTTGCACATAGATTCTAAAAATATCAATCTCATGCACCTCGAAGCCCAAATTTTTATTTTCCGTCTAGATTTTTCAGAATTAATGTTCAAATTTCATGGACATGAAGTTTCAAAGTTACGGCATTGTTATAAAGTGTGCTTGTCGTTTATAATATCAGGAAGGCTGATTTTTACAGGAAATTTTTTATTTGTTTACAAACCATCAGTAAATTGAGGTTATGTAGCTACTATTTTAGTATTTTCTTGTTCTTGTCCAAAATCCACAGAGCTGTAAGCCGTACGGTTATAAAAGTGAAAAGCGATTAAGAAATTCTTAAAAAACTTATGTTTAGTTGGCACCAGAAAATATATTTTAGAATGTAAGTTGAAAAAGTTATTTTGTTACACTTGAATCTACTACGGTCTTCCTCGTTTATTAGAAATCTCTCGAAAGCAATATATCTCAGTTATGTGTTATTAAAAACATGTTTTCTAATCGAAGACCAGTGTTAAAAATAGTCTTAATTTCTATCAAGGGGTTTATTCAATCAAAATACTTCAAGTTAATCCAAATTATTTGGTTTAAACCTCCTACTTTGGAGGTTTAAACTTTCCCAGAGTTCAAACTCAATACAGAGTTTAAACCAATATTGTGCAAACGGAATTTTAGTTTAAACCAAAAAAAATCCAGATTTGGTTTAAGCTTTAGCTTAAACTTACACTGTGCAAACGGCCCTTATTGGTAAATTCATCGGACATACACCGATTTCGCCCATCGGCCAAAGGGCCGATGCTCCTAGGGCAAATACATGGCTCCTATACACGTATACTGTTTACGTTGTCACGTCATCACTGCTAGTCTCATTATTTGTTCCGCTCACTCTCTCACTCACCCTCTTTCACCCTCTCTCTCTCTCTCTCACACACTCTCTTTCTCGCTTTATAACGACCATTCCTTCCTATTCGACTCTATTAAAACGATTAGTGTGTTCCATTGATTTATCTCGACTTGTGACGAATTTTGAAATCATGAATACATTGAATTTCCAGCTCTGACAGTATGTTGAACCGGGAATCCCCCGGTTTGTCATAAATCCGTCAACTTTCTGATAAATAGCACATATTGTTGACTCTGTCAGTCTGTCACCATGAGTGAGAATAAGAATAGTGGTGATATGTTTACTTTGCTGTGTGACAGAGGTTCAAAGTTATTAGTGTTTGAAGGTTTTAAGTTTTCAAAATATATATCTCTATCAGCCACATCAATAATCGTCATCAAAACAAATTCAGAAATGAGAAGTTAAAACATTAGAATGGATGATTGAGACGATGTGCTTGCTAAAACAAATTAGACTATTAGACAGAGATCATTTATTCAAGATGACTGTATCTTAATGAATGGATCAATTCAATCATGTTCCCGTTCAATCATGGTTCTAGCCCTATTTTTTAATATCAATAAGAATGGAATTATAGGATAGAAATCTGTATCTCATTAACTTGGCAAATATGTTGTCATAATACAGTAGTGTTTTGCTTGAAGCTTCCTTGGCCTCTTTCACACGATAGGAGACGTGCAACTTGAACACTGAACAGTGTTTACGTTTTTTTGTCTAAGTACATTGAGTCCAATCGTGTCTTCCACATGGTGATCCTGTGCCAGGAACCGCCTTTTGTCACGTCTTTTCCCCTCGAGGCAAGCAGAAACCCGTTTGGATCGAGATACTAGCGGACAAATCGCCGCTTTCACATGGTGATTCTACGTCTCTCCGGTCATCACTTTTTCTCAAAATCTATCTTTCTTGAAAATGGAGATAGAAAGATTCTGATTTCGGATTTGGATTCAGCGACCCCGAATTCCTTGAATCGTTAGTCCCATTTTCGAAAATATCCAAAAACAAGGACGATATGGCTGTTTTTAATGAAGCTTTCTATTATCATATAAATTATACAGTAAAAACGAACAGGTACTGTACTATACAGTACTTATGTACTGTAGCTATTATAATAAAATTCACACTGTATCCTTGTAGGAAATTTGGTGGGATATTTATCTTGATTTCTGAAAATACCCAAAAATAAGGGAGTAAAATAGCTTAGAGAAACCAACGTTTCCCTGCCGATTGACAAAACAGATTAAACATTTAAAAAGTGTAACAAATATCAGATCACTATTCAAGCTATCAAGCTCTCCATAAATCCATTTGTCTCCCCATGGTAGTAGGTTTGCGCCCAACGTTTTCACTTGAACATTTCTATATATACTTGAACATTCATTATATAACACATTTTCTATAACCAAAGCTATAAATTAGTATGATATCAAATCAAATCAAATCGTTTATTGCACAAAAATATATACAGAATACAACTGAAAGGAAATTGACAACTTTGTGCTACACGTCGGCAAAAGAAAACTTGTACGCCGACGTGGAGTCTTAATATAACTTATTCACTTATACACTAATATTAATATATAAAATGATCCTACAATATTATAATATAGGCTAACAGTAATTAACATTCAACCAACTAAATATTCCATTCTAAGAAATAACAATAAATTAAAGATATACATAAAGCTGAATTTAAGATTCATACAACATCAATCAATATTAAACCAAATCATTAATTGAATAAAAATAATTTTCTTTCACCCAGGTATGGAAATCTTTTATTTTAGGCTTCTTTAACAACCATCCTCTTGGAACTTTATTATAGAGTTTATTTCTCAAATATGAATACTTCTACGGGATAGGGTGCTATCAACTCTTTCAATTGTGATTAAGTTTTGAGCGACTTGTCTAGTTACTCTTCGAAAATTTTGAATATTTTTTAATTTGAGCACATGTTTCTTAATAGTCTTTAAAATGAACAATTGTCTTATAGTGAACAGATTGGAATTTTGAAACAATGTGACACTTGGGAAATCTCTCGGATACCTCATTATTGTTTTGATAACTAACTTTTGTAAAACAAATAGAGGTTTTAAAGTTGAATCAAAAGTTCCTCCCCATATAGAATTACCATACTGAACTAAGGATTGGAATAGAGCAAAATAAACAGATTTTAGTAATTTTAGACTCAAAATACTTCTAAGCATGTACATTTTTAAATTGACCACCCTTAATTTTCTACAAAGGTAGCTAATCTGAGGTGACCAGCGTAGATGCTTATCAACAAAAATACCAAGATACTTGTAATTGTTTACACTCTCAATAACCTCATTGCAAGAATCACATGGATACCTGTTACAAGCATTATTCAAACAAAGCCTGTTCATATCTAGATCTCCTCTTGTTGTTGGACTGAAGGTCATACATTTTGTTTTACCAAGATTTAGTCTCAAATAATTACATTTTAGCCACTGAGAAACCTTATAGTAACCCACTTTTGTTTGCTTGATAACATCTTCCCAGGAACCTTCTTGGAAGATAAGTGCTGTGTCATCAGCAAAACAAATTGTCTTAGACCCAACTGAGTCCAGTACACTAGGCAGGTTATTAACATAGATCAAAAATAAAACTGGTCCCAATACAGTCCCTTGAGGTAGACCCCATGTCACATCTCTAATCTCACTATTACTACCACCACAGCTAACGATTTGGCTTCTACCCCTTAGATAACTTTCAAAGAAATCTAACTCTATTCCTTGAATACCAATATTAGATAGCTTCTGGATCATTTTATCATGTGGTACTGTGTCAAAAGCCTTGGCCAGGTCCAGAAACATTACCAAGGTTTTTTTATTTGTTTTGAAACCATTGTATATTGTCTCAGTTAAGGACTCCAATGCATCCTCTGTGCTTCTACCCTGTTGGAAACCAAACTGCCTCTTATCAAGGATTTTATTAACATCTAGATATTCAACTAATCTTTTCTTTACCAATTTTTCAAAAATTTTAGAAATAGAACTTAGCAAGCTAATTGGTCTATAATTTTGAGGTATTTCTTTACTCCCCCCCTTGTGTAAAGGAATAACTTTTGCATGCTTGAAATGCAAGGGAAAGTATCCAGATGAAAAACAACAATTGAAAATTTGTGAAAGAGGTTTAGAGATTGTGTCAGTTAATAGTTTTAGCACGCTGTTGGATATGTTATCCCATCCAGGTGCCTTATTATCATTCAAACTTTTGATTACTTCCTTGATTTCTGTTTCAGTAACAAAATTGAAATTAAATGCATTTTCAATATCTATTGTTTGTTCCAAATATTGATCTTCATTCTGTCCATGTATATCAATTTCCTGCGCTTGATTTATACCTACATTCACAAAATAGTCATTCAAAGCATTAAGATCTTGATTTACATGTAATTGTGAATTCTTATTTACCCCAATAATTGCTTGATTTATCACAGACCATATCTTCTTTATATTATATTATTTTTGTATTTGAAGATGGAGTAGTCTGGTTGATTGAGCCCACTGGCGAAGAGGCAACTGGTCTTGTTGGATCAATTCTAGACAAACTTCATCTTGATGACAAGTCAGGGTGAGTTTCTATATCGCTTATCATAGCTTCATGCTTCATGGTAATATACCAGAGTTTAGTTAGGCTTGTGCATGGGAAGGATGAGAGATGAATGGACCTACAGCTTTAGGTGGGTTCTGAACCATTGGGAAGCGATTTCAGCTCATAAATTCAATTATTGTATTTAAGCTCATGAATTTATTGTATTATATCCAGGGGAATAAACAACTGAGTCCGGTACAAGGTTTTAAAAAAAAATATTTTGAAAAAACGGATTTTATTACTGTAAAAATTATTTCATAATGCGACAAGGAAAACAATCAACAAGCCTGATGATACTTAATTGGAATATATCAGAGAATTCACTTCTACACTACAGCGTTTTCAAACTTTGTTTTCACTCTCCTGAAAAAAAAAAGGATTTAGTGACTATAGGCCATTCCACACAGCACGTGGCGTGCGTGGCTGGACGCACGCCACGCCGGCCACGTTAGCCATATGCCAATTCACACCGCCACGACTGTTGCGATGCTATACCGGCCACGTTTCCCGTCAGTATGCAGGAAGATGTCAACTCCGACGGTCCCGTGGTGTGAATCTGGATTTTCTTGTGGCTCACCTTGGTTTGATGACTCCAGCAGCAGTAGTAGTAATGATAATGAGCTGGTTTTATTGTATTTGGTGACAGCACAGGACCAGTGGGTACATCCAATCAATAAAAAAAGGAAGACCTATGGCGAATTCCATCATTTAATGCGCGACCTTGAGGCTGACAATGATAGTATACATTCAATACGATAGTATACGTCTAGTATACGTTCTGCGCATGCTCGGACCAAAACGTGGCTGGACACGTTTGAAAAGATCGCTCAGAGAGCGAACGGTAGCCACGCGTGGCTAGTATAGCAAGCGTTGCCGCGTGGCCGTGGCTGCTATGTGAATTGCTTCATTTGATTAGCTGGGAAGCGATGTTTTGAAAAGTAGCTAGCGTGCGTCCAGCCACGCACGCCACGTGCTGTGTGGAATGGCCTTTATGTTGGTTTTTCCCCTGCACCCTTCTTATGGAAATACAGCAATAGACTGGCTTCTCCACACATCTGTGTAATCACTTGTCAGCTGATTTATGATGAATAATTCTATAGTCTGATTTTTACTCTAATATTGGCGTATGAAGGAGGCTCCTTTTTCCTTTTATATTATCCTTGAGTTGGAAAATTTCCAAAAACCTTGTATATACGTCGACGCGCAATTTAAAAAGGAACATACCTGTCAAATTTCATGAAAATCTATTACCGCGTTTCGCCGTAAATGCGCAACATATAAACATTCAAACATTTGAACATTAAGAGAAATGCCAAACCGTCGACTTGAATCTTAGACCTCACTTCGCTCGGTCAATCATAAATTTATATTATCTGGCCTTTATATTTTATATTATACAATTTTTCATTCTATACTCTCTGCATTGATGAGCAGATAGCCAGTATAGAAAAGTGTTGATGAAAATAATTTTATTTTCTGTGAAGGCGAGAAGTGTACTATTATCTGGACAAACCTATGCTACAATTCAGATCAGTGAATGGCGAAGGAAGACTGGTTCAGTTCGGAAAGCCCGCTGAGAGTGATAGACTTATGAAAGTTGTAGAACCTACACCTGGCAAACCTGTGTAAGTATAATTCCTGTGTAATTTTTGCTAATCCTAACTTCCTCGCTTCTCTTCTTCTTCTTCTTCTCTTCTTCTTCTTCTTCTCTTCTTCTTCTCTTCTTCTTCTTCTTCTTCTCCAACTTCTTCTTCTTCTTCTTCTTTTCTTCTTCTTCTTCTTCTTCTTCTTCTTCTTCTTCTTCTTCTTCTTCTTCTTCTTCTTCTTCTTCTTTTCTTCTTCTTCTTCTTCTTCTTCTTCTTCTTCTTCTTCTTCTTCTTCTTCTTCTTCTTCTTCTTCTTCTTCTTCTTCTTCTTCTTCTTCTTCTTCTTCTTCTTCTTCTTCTTCTTCTTCCTCTTCTTATCTTGGGGACGACTTTCACAGAGCTTATCATCCACCACCAACAAACGCCCTGTAATCGGTGGGGTCGGATCAATAATAATAAACGGTACGTCAATAATAATTTTATTATTGATTAACGTATTGTTGTCGAGTTACGAACCCAGAAAAATGGCCGCTCACTTACTGGTCTACCAGCACCGAATGCTACTTACGTGGCGTTACTCGTTTTTGCAAGGAGACAATAGTACACCATGAATCTAACCAACAATGAATTTAGTTCACGCAGGAAACGTCATGAGTTATTAGTTAGTTAGTTGGTTATCTGATTAAGTGAATGGTGTTGGAAAATTAAAGATGTCAGTTGAGATGTCTTCTGGAATCGACGTGATGCATGACAACTCGGCCTCATAGTGCTGGAGCAGCCAAATGGCTTCTCCAGCAAATCAAATGTGATAATTTCGCCATTTCTCGCCAAACTCAAGACATGACTTTGAGGGCAGGGCTTCCAAACTAATGAGGAGCTCTAAATCAACGTCATAGGCCACTTAAACTCATTTGGCGGGCTGATCCACTGGTATGACAAATGCCTCAACCTCCATGGCAATTATTTGTAGCTTTCATTGAAAAAATATTATTCTATATTAATTTGTTTTATATTCATGACCAATCGTAGGTTGGAATTGATAACCCTCGTAGTTAACAAACATTTATGTTGAAAAGGAGTTCTCTTAGGATATCTCTAAGAATATAAGTTCAAATCACTAATGATGATACAATATGAATATTTTCATTTCCAGTTCAGCTGAAAGTCATTCCGGGCAAGTTGTCAGTTAAGGTGCGTACAGATATACGCGCTTCCAACCCGAACCGCGCACGCTCAGCCCTCGTTCCGCCCTCGTTCCGCCCTCGTTCTGCCATCGCTCCGCAATCGCACCGCCCTCGCACCGATCATGAACGTTACGGGAGATGTTAGCTCTTCTCGCGTTCCACTGTTGCTCCCCGGTCGATCATCAATCGATCTGCTCGAGTGATGTTCGATTGCAGAGCAGAGCGAAAGTCTGTACACACCTTTATAATTCAACCATTTATGATTGCTCGCTATTCCAAATTTCATAATTTATTATGTTCTCGTCAATCATGATGCTGTTCGAATGTCCACAGGACTTGCACGACGTACTCAGATTACCTGGAAGACAGTCGATTTCCGACTGCAACTGAATTGTTCACGACATTTCAGAGTGAACAACAACAAACAAACTTTGCTAGTTGGATAAAGATTATACCAGGAAAAGAAGAAACTCGAGCCTACACTTATAAAAATAGCAGGAGTATTTGGGAGTGTAAGAGGGAGCAGGTGAGGGAATTTGAATTCACGATAGCACTACACATTTTCCAAATGTATTTGAGTAAGTATCAATTGTAATATTGAGAACAGTCTTTTGTATTTGAGAAAACGTCAGATGAAAAAGAGAATATTCAATTGCATTTCAGAAGTCATCACTTGTAATTGAGAATAGTGAATTTTATTTGAGAAAGTATCATTTCAATTTGAGAACATACAATTTGAAATCGAGAAGTTGTCTGTTGTAAATTGGGAAATGATTTCAAAAAACTAGTACTTCCAGTACTTATATTTTTCATAACTGTAATATAATAGGCTATATCTAATATTCCAATAAAACGTTTAGTTTTTGAAAAAAAAACATTTTTCAAGCCCCAAAATCCATTGAAGAATTGCGGAATTGTATGATCAAGAGATTCAATCGATTAATGATGAAGTTCAATTGCGCAGTGAACATAGAGAATTTGATTTCATAGTGCAATGTCTCACAAAATGTTTAGAGACAAAAGTCGCCTTGCCAATACATACATAGAAATTATACTCATTAATCATTCGTAAACAGTACAGGGGAAATACTTTCACCATTGAAAATATTAATTCGCCCTCATGCAAAGCCTATGGAAGTGATAATTAGAGTACTGTGTACGTAGTAGGCTACAGTATCCTTTCCTACTCAAATCAAACCTGTTCTGAAGGCTACAGAATATTGAAAATATTCTATAATGGCCTTCAGTTTTTGAGCCTGACAAAAGGAACATTCAGATAACATGCCTGTCTGGTGAAATGCCCGTGTATCTCAGACCTACTTTCAAGAGCATCCAATTCGTACCTAACCCTGACTAGGAGTTGCATGACGTACAGGCTGAACACAGTCATAACCTCATGAAGACGAATATTGGACGACAATGAGCGAGGTAGTCAGCATTGACCATAAGCCTTACTACTTTTTTCTGAAGAAGCTGCACCCTACTAGTATTGGCTGCTCTGCCCTATAGGATGAGCCCATATTAATCAAACTCTGGAAAAACACAAAGTAGGACGTTCTCAAATATTGCTGAGGAACAAGAGTTCTCAGACGTCTTATAAGAAAAACCACTCTACTGAGTCGACCACATAACCATTCAATGTGGCATGTCCATGTTAGTCTTGTATCGAGAACAATACCAAGTAGCTCAGCTGAGATGATTTCATCTTCTATATTTTTACTTTCCTTGCCCTATTACCATAGGTAAGGAAAGTATTGCTTTCCGAAAAAAATTAAGGTACCCCAATTTCTAAATTTCTATACGTTTCAAGGTCATCTGAGTCCAAAAAAGTGGTTTTTGGGTGTGTATGAGTGTATGTGCGTCTGTGTACACGATATCTCATCTCCCAATTGACGGAATGACTTGAAATTTGGAACGTGAGGTCCTTTAAATATAAGGATCCGACACAAACAATTTCGATCAAATGCGATTCAAGATGGCGGCTAAAATGGCGAAAATGTTGTCAAAAAAGAGTTTTTCGCGATTTTCTCGAAAACGACTCCAACGATTTTGATTAAAGTTATACCTAAAATAGTAATCGATAAGCTCTATCAACTGCCACAAGTCCCATATATGTAAAAATTCAGGAGCTCCGCCCCATCCATGCAAAGTTTGATTTTAGATTCTCAATTAACAGGCTTCAGATACAATTTAAACGAAGAATTTCGAGTGGAAAAGATTGAGCATGAGAATCTCTAAAATTAACGTTCAGTAACATTTTCACCTAAAATCGAAAATAAGCTCGAAATTCGAGAAAATGTGATAATCCAATTGCAAACTGTTAGCAACTGTTGATTCTATTAAATGATTCACTATGAAGAGATAGCAGACCTCGTGTTTCTCCAGCGTTATCGCCCTGTCACCAGCTGGCTCAAATCTTTGAATAGTAGACTTGAGATGCACGGGAACACTAGCGTCAGGTGATAAATTTTCATAACGGCAAGAAAAGTTGTGTGATTGCGCCACACCATTTTTCATAAATGATTGACTTGGTTTTTTCTTGATTCAATAAGAAGCAGTTTGCCTGAAACCAAGAAGAAATGTCTTTTTGAGCACCAGCCATCCTCTCCCTTAATATATCCAGATTTGCATCACATGAAAGTAATGATGTGTCATCAGCAGAGCTCACTGTCCACACTCACTGTAATATCATTTCCATGATGATAAAAAGCAATGGTCCCAGATTTGATCCCTGTGGAACGCCAAATTTTACATATCTTGGATGAGAGAAGACACCATTAACACAAACCATCTGCCTATGATCCGTCAGATATGATCTCAACAGCTGATTTCTCTTTTCCCCAATTGCCAAAGTGTTTGAGCCTGTCAACAATATATCATGGTCAACAACATCAAATGCATGGCTCATATCGCACATGGTTACTCCAGCAAGGCTATTGAAGATTTTTAAAACTCTTCAATAAATATCCTTAACCAAACTCTCCACAGCTTCAACTGCTGACCGACCAGACCTGAATCTATACTGGGAAGATGTGAATATACTCTTGCTTCCAAAATATTCATACAATTTTATTGCCATACCACTCTCGAAAACCTTTGCAAATATTGATCCTACTGATATAGGTCGAAAATTGGCAGGATCGTCCCAACTCCCTCTCTCATAAACTGGCACTGTCTTGGAATGCTTCATAATGTGGGGGAAAACGGCATCATCAATACAGGCATTAATACAATTTGTGAAGAGGAGTCACAATAAAAGCAATCACAGCTTCAATATTAAGGAGCTTGAAATCTATATAATAAGAGAGAGTAGGATTGTGTTTGTTCGTGTGTTCGTTTGTTTGTTTGTTCGCATCAAAACATGTCAACTTGTGGATTGCATACCGGAAAAACGGGAATGATTTACATCTCCAAATTTTGAACATAGATTCTAAAAATATCAATCTCGTGCACCTGGAATCCCAAATTTCAATTTTCCTTCTAGATTTTTCAGAATAATTAATGTTCAAATTCATCTATGCTACCGTAGGCTACATGAAATTCCATAGCCCAAAGTGTGTTTTTTATGAGCAGGTTATAATGCTGTTACAAGACTACCATTTACGAACGTCTATGTAGCGCAGCGGTAAAACGCTTGCTTACGGAGCGATGGTTCCTCGGTTTGAATCCCGTTGTTTCCCATTTTTTTTTTGTTCTTAATTTTTTCCCTCGAAACGTATTATTATCAATTATTTTTTGAAGGAATTTGTTTTCATTACTATTGAACTTGGATTTTATCAAATAATTATTTTTAATGTAAAATTTTGCCACCAGTACGAATGAATTGGACATAGTCTTCATGCTGTAGGACTATAATTGAATTTCATAAGAAAAACATGAATAGATCACAATAAAATAAGGAATAATTTATATTCTTCAGTTATAATGTACTATCAGACACGAATTCTCAGTGAAACGAATATTTTAGGTATTTTGTTTGAATTGGGAAAACAAAAGGCTGCCTGATTAAAATTGAGGAGGATCCTAATCAAACTAAAATTTATTGATGTATTGGAATAATCAATATGATTCTGTGAGGTTTTCAAGTATTATGTATTCTTCAGTTTTCTATACTATAATGAAGGAAAGAACTGGCTTATACACGTAAGGAATAGGGAATTATGTTTTACGCATCATCACGTCTGAAATTATACTAAACTGATTAATTTGAAATTTTGCATATAGATTCTTCATTGACCGAGGATGGTTATAGGCCTATTTTCAAATTTCGAATTTTTTATTGCGTCAAGTTTTCATTTTGCAGTCTTAAAATAGACCCTTGCGAAGCACGGGTTACCTTCTAGTATAATATATGTCCCTAATTCTGCTGTTTTCCATTTTCAATACAATGTTTTCAACAGTCTTGAAAGAGAGTGGCCTGATTTTGAAGCCGGAGCAGAGCTTCTGGCAAGCAATTTCACAGCTGACACTGGAGGAGTATCAATCCTTTTACATAATTATAATGGGAAACAGACGTGACAAAAAATTCATTGAATGCATCAGGTGTGACTGGCGTATTTCTTATTGTTTGTCTCAAGGCTTAGAAACTTCCCAGATAATGCTCAAGCCATAGACCACTTATTGGAAGCCCTCTCATTTTTAAGTGCATTGAACTGCAAATTAGTATTAGAAAGCCAGTTAATGTAAGCCAGTAAGCCAGGCGCTGGCTTACATTGAGCATGCATGAGAGAGGCAGAGAATTTGACTTCGGATTATTGTTTGGGGGTCTTTAGTGTATATGAAACTCGATGTCGTCACGTCCCAGGGTGGTCGAGAGATTGGGGGGGAGGGGGGTAAGTTGTAAAAAACGCGCGCTTATATAATCGCCTGTCCTGCGGCAACCATTCATATTACAGCTTTGACCCTTTTTCTAATATTATCTAAATATAACAAGCTTTCAAAATGGTCCTCTTCATTTTTACGATAGACCGCATAGTTTTTCCGTAAAAAAATAAAATATCTCAAAAAATGTATTTTTTGAGTATAGATTTTTTTTTATTTTCCGAATATTTCAGTCGTTAGCCGACTGAGAGGAAAAAGTTCTCAATAAACGTTGTAGGCCGTTTCTTTCTGAATCCAATGATGTATATAGTTTGGGGGTTACGACCATAGATGCGGCTGTGGGAGGGGGATTAGTAGCACTGTTACACTGCAGCGCGGGCCACCCCTATGACCAGTGCGCGTAGCGGCCTACCTATCGCATCGCTCCTATTAGTCTATGCATCCAAATTATGTATTTCAGGAACGTTATATTATGTATTTTTGGTCGCTGAACACGATTTTTCAACTCTGAAGCCTCAATAATCTATGGTTCTCATCATATTTCATAAATTATGGTCAATATATGCAATATAATAATCGATTCGAGTTAATACAGATTGAAAAGAAAAATGAAATTGGATTCTTAAACAGTAATATTATAATGATCTTTTACTCACTTTTGATTGATTCATCCACTGGGTATTCTCGTTCAATCCGTTCTAACAGGAACTAGTTGAATGTATTCCTGCACGTAGATCCATAGCAACTGCAGTAAATACAGCATGCCACTCCCTTGCTGCTGCATTGGCATCCTTTAAAGCACTTTTTGCATTTGCAAGGTGGTATCAAGTTTTCTGGTATTGCCTGTTTTGTCGTCAATAATGGAAGAATAAAACCGGAATCATCTTTGTAATAACCGTAATCTTCCATATTCAATTCCTTCACATTACCGTCTAATGCATTATTCCATAAATAAGTTTGTGCCCAGGTACGACGAACGTGGAGTCTGAAGCTGTCAGATGTTGCTGGGAGAGTCGATATGTTTCTTAGAGAAGATGGATTAGAAGATATAATTCTATATCTGCTGTCATCACAGGTTTTACCTTTTTTCTTTAAAAGATTCAAATATAATCGCTCGCAATCAATGAAATCCTCTTCACACAGTTCTTCCTGACCCATTTTTTCTAGTACAGAATGTTTTTTGGACCTCATCTCAATGAGAATTGCTTTCTTAGTCCCTAATTTGCTCGTAGTATCACAACCTGAGAAAGCGTGAGCAGCTGTCAAAATATTACATGAGTCTTTTCCATATTCATTTGCAACCACGTGACATCCTAGATATTTCTTATTTGTCGTGTTTCCGTTGATTATCCACAAACCGTTACAATTTAGTTTTTTCAGTTCCTCCCATACCCTGATCCCAATGATGAAAACGTCGGTGTCAGGAGAGTGTATGACTATAGTTGCTGGGAAATTCAATCTTTCAAGACCTACTCTAGCATTGAAGAATACTCTTGTATCAGCTTCTTCGTGGTTGCACTGCAATTCCACCACATCTAGCAATATCTCCGTGCTCGTCTTGAGTCTACTGACACTACCGATATTGAACCCTCCCGAAATGATGAACCTCTTCCCATCAGGAACTGGAATAGTGTCCATCAAATATTTTGAGATAACTTCTATCAGCTGTTTCTTATTACGAGGCACACTAATAAATCTCTGCCACTGCTTTGGGAATTTTAGTCTCGATAGTTTGGATAGTATATTGGAGAGGCTCTCTTTCTCTGCTTCTTCTATTACGTTCACTACCTTTAATTGAATTTTTATCATAGACATCAAAAACGATGTCCACCTGCATCACTCCATCTTTTTTGAGAATTTTCATAACTCTTTTCATCACAAAATTTCCATAATCATGCAGCGTATTGAAAGTTTTGAGAAGTGAAGTGGGAGTTGAATTGAGCAGAGCCATGCCATCAATTATGTGAATTTGACTACAGGGTTCAGGAATTTGGTCAAATCCACAACCAGTCTCACTTACAATTTCGTGTGTCAATTGAGATTTAGCGGGTTTTTTAAGATACCCATCAGACGTTGACAACGATGGTGGATATTGTAGAAATTCATGCTGTACTAAAACTTCAATGCTGAATGATCTCTGAGCAGCTAGTAAAAACACAAAGGTTAGATCTTTCTGTTCTGGAATGATTTTCGAAATCAGACTAGGATTTTTTTTGTATGATTGCATGTTGGAGAATGACAGCACTCTGTTTCTTTTTAAAGGAGAGAATATACTTCTACACTTTGCTACAACTCTGTCCAGATAAAATTCATTAAAGAGAGAATTACCATTTCTTTCTACATTCAAAAGAAAATCACACACTTCTTCACTTGCTTCCAGACCATTGATTACATTTCGCAGATTCTGGTGTCCATCAAAATCTTGAAGAAAAATATCATGTCCTTGTAAGAAGGTTACAAGCTTCTGGACATCATTCTCATCTCTCATTATTCTCGTTTTACTTCCTTCGTTGAGAGAATGCTCTTCACAATCACCTGTGGGATCCATGATGATGTCAACAAACTTGAACAGGATATCTGTGATTGAAGATTTATTTGAATATAATAGCAGCCATTTCTGGAAAGCATTGGAAGAACTTGATATTCCAATCACTCCCCCGTGAGTTTTAGAAGACCGAATGAGGGTTTGCTCCAAAGCATGGTCGGTGGCCACATTATTAAATTTCCCATGTTTCCTTTTTACAGAGAAGTGCCCTTGTTTGAAATGATTCTCCACTGCTGTAGGTATTTTCTTCATATCTTCTAGATAGAGCACACACCCCCTTACGTAGTTTGTGTGATTGAATGCAAAAAAGTAAGGGATCATTTTCCGTACAGTTTCCAAGTGTAAAAACCAGAGTCCTTCCCTATCAGCACGAATACAATTTAAAAGAATTTCAACCATGTTGCAATAATCAGTCCAAAATTTGAAGTTGTCGTTGTTCTTGGATTGCGATTCTAAAAATTTGTTGAACTCCACAAATAGCTCCTGACTTCTTTTGAACAATATATTATGACAATCTCTCATATTTGAACCGCTCATCAGACCTTCTTGTAGTTCTTTGATCAGATGTAATTGTTCTGCATATTGATGACTCTCACGCCTCTCATCCAAAAACATACTCAATTGAATTCTCCTCAAAGCCTCATACATGAGCTTGTGAGCTCTGACACCTCGATTATACTGAGCTCCCCTCAATAAATTATGAACAGTATTCTCTCCATATATTTCAGACTCCACAAAGATATCTCCTACTCCACTCCCATCCAAGTACTGCCCCAAGACATTCAACCATATTTTTGCCAGATGAAAAGTACCTATTCGTGAATATAAGTTGCAGAACTCAGTTGATTGGAGTTGAATTTTCTTTGCAATCAAATATATAGCCATATCACATGAGAGTACTGACTGATAGCACATAATCTTTTGTCAAACACCTTCACTCTCTTTGTGATTGAGAAAGACATTGATAACTCACCTTGCACAACACAAACTTATTCACAGATCGGTCACAAAACTCTGAACTCTACGAATCACGAAATATTTAGAATAGAGGCGGCACCACTGTTCACATCAACGCTTGATTCAATACTGACTTTACTGATTATTGTATAGTGAAATAGTAAATAGATTGAGACGGACAGGCAGATACATGCGCGGACACGAGTCGTCTAGACAAAACAAGAAATGTGGCACCTATTATATTTGTCAAAAACAAGACAAGAAATTTGTTGACAAAACAAAAAATGTTGCGCCTATTAATTGTTTAACTTATTCATTCACTTCAAATTGACGATTCAGAAGTGATCAATTCAATAAATAAACAAAATATTCATTCTCGATTAGATATTCTACATATTCATCTTCTATTGATTGAGAATCACATTATTCAACCAATCTGGTTTAACATATGAGATGAACTTTGTAATTTTGACCATAATTTATAAAATATGACGAGAACCATTGATTATTGAGGCTTCAGAGTTGAAAAATCGTGTTCAGCGACCAAAAATACATAATATAACGTTCCTGAAATACATAATTTGGATGCATAGACTAATAGGAGCGATGCGATAGGTAGGCCGCTACGCGCACTGATCATAGGGGTGGCCCGCGCTGCAGTGTAACAGTGCTACTAATCCCCCTCCCACAGCCGCATCTATGGTCGTAACCCCCAAACTATATACATCATTGGATTCAGAAAGAAACGGCCTACAACGTTTATTGAGAACTTTTTCCTCTCAGTCGGCTAACGACTGAAATATTCGGAAAATAAAAAAAATCTATACTCAAAAAATACATTTTTTGAGATATTTTATTTTTTTACGGAAAAACTATGCGGTCTATCGTAAAAATGAAGAGGACCATTTTGAAAGCTTGTTATATTTAGATAATATTAGAAAAAGGTTCAAAGCTGTAATATGAATGGTTGCCGCAGGACAGGCGATTATATAAGCGCGCGTTTTTTACAACTTACCCCCCTCCCCCCCATCTCTCGACCACTCTGGGACGTGACGACATCGAGTTTCATATACACTAAGACCCCCAAACAATAATCCTAAGTCAAATTCTCTGCCTCTCTCATGCATGCTCAATGTAAGCCAGCGCCTGGACTAAGTTGCAGGGGTGCTAGGAACTTTGAAACCAATACTTCCTGGGACCAATACTTTTTGGACTAACTGGTTCTGACATAATAAGTCTTTGCAGATAGAATCAGGTTTTTTTTTTAGATTAAAAAAAATAAATTTTGATGAATTTTAGTTTTTGATCAACAATATCTTCCGATTTTTACCATTGAAATGTATAATTCAAAATCCCTTTGGGCGTATTTTTGTGCTCTACAACCTGAGATCAGGTAGAGTGCTCTATCTCATATAGATTTCCGGGTACACCTGACAACAATGCTCCTTGTATTGTGAAAAAATCCCAATTTTCAGCTTCAACGATGACCAGCTACATTCTCCTCACATTGATATTTCGCACAATGACATAAAGTTCATGAGAATTTTTTTTTTTTTTTTTTAGATTACGTCCTAAAGACTCCAGTCATGGAGTATAAGACAAGTCATGTTATTACATAATAATTCTAACACTAAGTAGTTCAACCTAGTTTAGGTTTGAAAGGAATTCTTGTACACTATAAAAAGCTCTATCAACTAAATATTTTTTCATTTGTTTTTTAAAAATCTTCAAATCATCATTACTTTTCAAGATTTGAGGTAGCTTGTTATAGAATTTCCTACCAATATAATCTGGTTTTTGTTCAAATAACCTACTATTGTGACCCATTATATGATAATCTGCCCTGTTTCGCGTATTATACTCATGAACATCTGAATTCTGGATCACACCACTCGTTTTCACATGCATTACAACTTCATATACATACAGAGATGGCACAGTTAATAGACCAAGCTTTTTAAATAAAGGCCCACAAGAGTCTAACCTATTCACTTTCTCTATACATCTGAGTGCCTTCTTTTGAATCTTAAACACTCTGTCCATATTTTGTTGAGATGAATTACCCCATACTAAAATAGCATACCTAATATGAGATAGTATAAGTCCATGGTAAGCAGTTAACAGTAGTTTTTTATCATTCAGCCTAGCAAGCTGCCGCAGGACAAATACCCCAGATGATATCTTATTACATATCCTTTCAATGTAAGGATGCCATGTTAATTTCCTGTCCAATAAAATTCCCAAGAATGCTACTTTCTCTTCTTGGTCCAATTCATTTTCCTCTACAAACACATTTATTTCTCCATCCTCTACTGAATTATATTTACTTTTGAATTGTATGAATTGACATTTCTTACTATTTATTGTTAATTGCCTTTGCTTCAAGAATTGGACAATTGACTGTACTCCAGTAAAAGCATTTATTTCTAGACTATCTAATAAATAATTGTTAAAGATAAGCGATGTGTCATCAGCAAACAACAGAGCTCTGTGATCTTTTAACTCTTTTGGTAATTGGTTCACATACAACAGAAACAGTAAGGGACCCAGAATTGAGCCTTGAGGTACTCCAGCCTGGACCTCCAGTTTTTGAGATTTAATTTTTACTATTTCATTCCCATCCACCTTGGTAAGCTCAACACACTGGTTTCCACCTATGAGATATGATTCAAACCATTTTAGTTCTATACCATTCACACCTACAGTTTTTAGTATTTCCAATAATATTCTGTGGCTCACACAATCAAAAGCTTTGGATAAATCAAGAAATATTGCGGCTGCCTTCTCACCTGAATCTATTATATCTATTAGTCTTTCAACAAGGGATACTATTGCAGTCTTAGTAGATTTCCCTTTCTGGAACCCATGCTGTTCATCACATATGAAATTAATTTCTCCCAGGTGCATCAATAGCCTATTTAAAACTACTCTTTCAAAAAGTTTACTTATTACATTTAGAATACTAATGGGTCTATAATTTTCAACTCTTTCAGAATCACCGCTCTTGAAAATTGGCAAAATTTTTCCTTGTTTCAGATCATCAGGGAAAATACCCTGCTCTAGTGAAGTATTAAGGAGATGCAATAAAGGGTCCAGTAGTTCATTTTCACATTCTTTTAAAATTTTGCTTGAGACCCCATCCAATTCTACTGTTTTTTTGTTATTCAAATTTTTTATTATTCTTGACAACTCATCTCTTGATAATGGATGAAATTTAAATACCTTTTCAATTGGCTCAGCATTTAATGTAGTTGTATTATAAGTATTAGTGTTCAGTGACTTTTGGAGATTATATGCAACCTGTTGATAATATTTATTGAAAAAGTTACAAATGTCTATACTATCATCCATATAATTTCCATGTTCATCGATTATCCTAGGGACATTGGTAACAGTATCATTTTGAGCTGCTCTCCTATTTATATTAATTACCTCCCAAACAGCAGAGTTAAAATTGGTACTAGTTGTTAATATTTCAGCTGTTTTCTTACACTTAGCTTTCCTCACTTCTTTTGCATAGTTTTTCTTTAGACATTTGTATTTGACTTCACTCGGAACATCCCTCACTAATTTAAATTCCTCATAAGCTTCCCTAACAATATTTCTTTGAGTAAGAATATCTTCAGTTATCCATTCATCTACTTTGTTTAATTTACTTTTTACTTTGACTTTTTTTATCGGACAGCATACACTAATGTGAAATCTTAGAGTATCAATGAATTGCTTATATTTGTAATTTAGGTTACAACTGTTATAAACACTACTCCAATTTTCTTGAAGCAGTTCCTGCTTCAAACAATTTATATTTCCTAGCTCATATTGCTGAATTTCTTTCACTAAAGTTTTTTTTCTGCTTGGATTCTAGCCCTGCAACTTAACATCTAAAATTTGATAGTTATGATCTGATAGATCTGAGCTTCCTAACCTGACATTACAACCTTCCATATTTGTGAGGATATTATGAATAATTGTCTGTGAAGTTCGAGTTACTCTTGTATATTCGTGGACCTTAATTTCTAAATTATTCATATAAATAATATCTCTAATATCCTCTGTCATTTTATCCTGCCTGGCAAAATCGGTATTGAAATCTCCTACCACTATAACATTTGTGAAACGAGCGGTTGTAATTTCCAAAAGTGTATGGAGCACCTCACAAAATTTTTGCCAGTCTCCATTTGGTGACCTATAGATACCTAACACTGCTACCTCAAATTGATCATCAATTTTTAACCTTAGTCCCGTCACCTCTAAATCCATCTCAACAGAAAATCTCTCAACAAAATCCAGTTCATAAGTTTGGGTATGTTTAGCATTGATAGTGAATATACATACACCACCACTTCTATGAGCTATTCTACAAAATTCTGATCTTAGTGAATAGCCTGGAATCCTAACTTGATTTATTTCCTTTATTTTTAAGTCATGCTCTGTGAAAATAACAATGTCAGGATCCTCCTGTTTAAGAAATACTTCTTATCTATCAATTTTGTTGCGAAGATACTGAATATTTTGATGATAAATACTAAAAACCTTACCATCTTGTGCTACTCTATCTCTAGTATTTGTAGCTATTTCCCTTTCACTGTTTTGAGCCAGTTTACTAAAAAATCGATATTTGTTTTTTTGACTGTTTTTAAGCCAGAGGATTGCAAATGGCTTTCAATCAGCTCTGCCAATCTATTACAAAAGATTACTTTGCCAGATCGATTTAGATGCAACCCATGATTAGTGAAGTTATGTCTTTCCAGCCTTTCATTTAGAAAACAAATCCCCAGTTGTTTAGAATTCTTATTTTTTAGGCTGTTGATTGTATTATGGATTGATTTGTTTGTCGAATTGATTGCTTCATTTAATTCTGGCCTATTAAACCTATTAGGAATAGTACTTATTATTAAGTTTGTTTTTTTGCTGAGTGGCACAATTTCCTTGATTTTTTCTGTTACTTGAGGAAGATGATTCAAGTTAGGTTTATTTATATTATTTGAGCCACCCAGTACAATTTGATAGTCATTTTCATCAAAGTCTTTAGTTTGTTCCCTAGCTGACTCTACAACTGCATTAATTGATGCACTTGGCTTGAAAAAACATTGGACATCAAATTTATTTTTTAATCTTTTATCAAGGAGATCACTGCAATCACGTGCATGACTGGACGTCAGTAGCAGAACTCTCTCTTTCCTATCTTTATTTCCCTCAGCTATATTTTTGGTTGCTGTCTTCAAAACCTCACTGTACGTTTTATTTCGACCATTTTTAGAGCATATCCCATCATTTAGGTTAGATTCTATTTTTTTGCATTTGGACGGAGGTTCTATCATACATTTAGTATTATCAAATTTAGATTTTAGTTTCTTTATTTCCTCCGACATTAGACTACATTGATTTTTTAGATTTAGTATTTCTTTTTTATGGTCTTCATCTTGTAATTTTATAATCAGTTCCAAAGATTTAATTTCTTCTACCATCCCTAACCTTTCTTCCTCAGACATTTTTAGAGTTACTTCTAATGGGTTTTTCAAATTAGTGTGGCCACTTTGTAGTTGAGTAACTTTTTCGGCTAAAGTAGTTTGAAGAACAGGGGTTTTTGGTTTTGGCGTTTTTGAATTTTGGTTTTGGGAACGGGTAAGTACTCCTGCTATGTGTAGCCTACATTTCTATTACTAACCTTCGGTGTTCTACTTGAGCTCATCTTCCTATCTAAGAAATTATACTACTTGCAATAATAATAATTCATTTATAAATGATAGGATTTCAATTTGGTTATAATTTTAGTCAAGTAAACTATCTATGTTTATTTTTAAATCTCGAAAACCTAACCTCAAACTAACCTCTAAACGGTGTTTGGCTTATTAAAATAGGATTAAGAATTAAAATCTAAAACAAAATGATAAAACGTGATCAAGAAACAATCAATAAAGAAATTAACACAAAATTTGTACTTATCCGTGACTATTTATAACACAAAATCTTCCAAACCCAGGAGCGAAATTATGTAGGACTTTCATTCACAACCTCTAACCTTGGCGTAGGCTACCTCTGAAATAATGCTACCTAAGTATTTAAATTTGTTTACTTGTTTGAGGGCGTTATTCTCTATCTTTACTATTTCAAAATAGGGATTCTTGGAGCAGATCATCACTTCTGTCTTAGCCTTATTCATCTCCATGTAAAATTCATTTTTGAGAATGTCATGCAAGGTATTCAGTGCTCTCTCTAGATTACCTTTATCTTGTGCCACTATTGCAATATCGTTTGCAAAGCGGAGCATTTGCACTCTTAATCCATTTACCTTGATTCCTGAACAATATTCCTTACATTTATTGACAGCCTGTTCTACATAGATATTGAACAAAAGCGGTGACAAACTACAACCCTGCCTCACTCCTCTCTTGATGGCAGCTTCTCTTTGTTTCTCACCCACCTTTATAAATGCTGTTTGAACAGTATACAGCTCTCTTATGATCCTTCTGTCTCTGTAATCTACAGGACATTCCAATTTACCCTATCAAATGCCTTGAGTAAATCTACAAAAGCAATATACACCTTCTTATTTACTTCTTTTCCACAATGTTCCTTAAACACAATATAGCTTCTCTTGTTCCTCTATTCCTTAGAATAAGCCAAATTGGTCATCTGCTAGGTTTGCATCTATTTTACCTTCAATCCTTTTCAAAATAACGCTTGTTAGTATTTTGGATGTATGCGACAGAATACTCGGTATTCTATATTCCTCACATCGTGTTGCATTACTTTTTTTCGGTAACATCACCATCAAGCTTTTCTTAAAATCAAGTGGAACTTTTCCGGTTATATATATCTTATTCGAAGGGGTGAATAGAACGTTTCTCATCTCTTCATTGAGCGCTTGCAGAAGTTCAGCAGGAATATCATCTACTCCATAAGCTTTCTTTGACTTGAGATCATGTAACGCTTTTTCCATTTCTGGAAAAGCAATCGGTGGTCCCAACTCATCAAAAGGTACATCGTCCTCGTTTTCTATTCCCTCAAAGCATTCTGCATTACCATAGAGACTTTCTACATATTGTTTCCATCTATCTGCCACCTCATCATTGTCCATAAGAATTTTCATGTCACTCGATTTAATAATGTTGCTTCTTACTGTCCGCTTGCCAAAAATCTTCCTGATTAGATTATAAGATTTTTCCACGTTTCCTCTTTCAAAGTTGTTATCTATTTCATTGCAGCATCGATCAAGCCATTCTACTTTATCTTTTTTAGCATGTCTATTTACAAGATTTCCTAATCTATTATACTCACTCCTATTTCCTTCTCTTTTTTATTCAATATACTTTATATATATTTGTTTATTGAGATTTCAAAATTGAATTATTACTTCTGCTACTATTCTGAAAATGAATCTATGAATGGTTTTCATTCACTGACAGAAGCATGTGAACTGTGGAAAGGACTGACTACTGTTGGCTAATCACCTCGGAAATAGAGGCCCCAGACTTTATGACACAATTCCTCTTTCTCCTTTTTTGTTGATGTCAAAATACCTGGTCTAAAAGCTCCAGTCACTGCCGTTGTCACAAAGTAAAATTGTGACGGAAAATATTGTTAAATAATTAATAATATTGAAGAAAGACGCTCGGCTATCAGCAACGCTAGCCGACCGCGGAGATAAGGGAGGTACCGATGGCGCACCATCTTCCGCGCATCAAGACGATTTCCACCGCCTCTGGCGGCGGCTCAACTCCATCCCCTCCACTTTGGGGGAGTATTTAAAGGCCGGACGAGCCCCAGACCACAGCATTCCGCTCACAACCTTCCATCTACCTAGGGCAAAGCGGACCGTTGTCTGCCGTCCCTGTCCTCCCATATACCTAGGGCACAGCGGACCGTTGTCTGCCGTCCCTGTCCACCCATCTCCCTAGGGCACAGCGGACCGTTGTCTGCCGTCCCTGTCCTCCCATTTCCCCAGGGCACAGCGGACCGTTGTCTGCCGTCCCTGACCTCCCATCACCCTAGGGCACAGCGGACCGTTGTCTGCCGTCCCTGTCCTCCCATTTCCCCAGGGCACAGCGGACCGTTGTCTGCCGTCCCTGTCCTCCCATTTCCCCAGGGCACAGCGGACCGTTGTCTGCCGTCCCTGACCTCCCATCTCCCTAGGGCACAGCGGACCGTTGTCTGCCGTCCCTGTCCTCCCATTTCCCCAGGGCACAGCGGACCGTTGTCTGCCGTCCCTGACCTCCCATTCCCCCAGGGCACAGCGGACCGTTGTCTGCCGTCCCTGTCCTCCCATTTCCCCAGGGCACAGCGGACCGTTGTCTGCCGTCCCTGACCTTCCATTTCCCTAGGGCACAGCGGACCGTTGTCTGCCGTCCCTGTCCTCCCATCTCCTTAGGGCACAGCGGACCGTTGTTTGCCGTCCCTGTCCTCCCTTTTCCCCAGGGCACAGCGGACCGTTGTCTGCCGTCCCTGACCTTCCATTCCCCCAGGGCACAGCGGACCGTTGTCTGCCGTCCCTGTCCTCCCATCTCCCTAGGGCACAGCAGACCGTTGTCTGCCGTCCCTGTCCTCCCATTTCCCCAGGGCACAGCGGACCGTTGTCTGCCGTCCCTATTCTTCCTTCTCCCCAGGGCACAGCGTACCGTTGTCTGTCGTCCCTATTCTCCCTTTTCCCCAGGGCACAGCGGACCGTTGTCTGCCGTCCCTGACCTTCCATTTCCCCCAGGGCACAGCGGACCGTTGTCTGCCGTCCCTATTCTTCCTTTTCCCCAGGGCACAGCGGACCGTTGTCTGCCGTCCCTATCCTGTCTGTCCTTCCTTTTCCTACTCCACTGGAGCGGAACCGAGGCCGTAAGGCCGATACAAAATTACATCAAAGTGGTGTCATCAGAGAAGAGAGCGACCTTCACGCCGTCAGAAGCACCAGGAGGTGCTGTTCACGCCAGCTGAGGCACGAAGAAGAAGGAAGAGGAACTTCGACTTGCCTCCTTACCCCGCCCACATTACGACTGAGCGAAGTCATCCAGGAGCAACACCTGGGTATCAATCACCCACCTCTGAAGCTACTCAGGGTGTACGTGATAGATTGGCGCCCGCACTTGGGGCACGAGGCAACGAAGTAAGAATCATGAGTGAACAGGGAGAGTCTGATTCAGATGCTCAACACCAGGAGCTGACAGAGGATGAGTCGGTCGAGGACATAAACCCCGAGGTGATAGCCGACCCCAGAGTTTCCTGGATCTATAGATTGAAAAAGGATGAGGCATTCAATCTTCTACATGATTAGGGCATAGTGTCATCTGGAACACTTGCTGAGTTGAGAAAGTTGTTAGTAGAACAACATAAGAAGATGGCAGTACGTTATCCCAGCCCAAGACCTGGCATAATGAGCGGAAGCAGTGGGGAAACTAAACACTTGGTGACAGGTACCCACACTGAGGTTAGAACCAATATTCACACAAACCCCCTCATGGACCCAGGGGCGGTATGTGACAAGGTAAGAAGCTGGAGACTGTCATTTGACGGCCAATCAGATGCTCCTAGCTTCTTGGAAAGGGTAGACGAGCTACAACAAGCCTATGGGCTCACTGGCAACCAGCTACTAGTCGCGCTGCCTGAATTACTGGTTGGTAAAGCTACTCTATGGATGTGTAATCGTCGTGACCAGTGGAAATCATGGGACAATTTTGTGACAGATTTCAGATCACGCTACTACCCACTTACCTATGAGGAGGACCTCGAGAATCTAATTCAGGCAAGGAAGCAAAGGGAAGGTGAATTGTTTAACGAATTTCTCGAAGATGTACTGACACTCATGAGGCGTAGAGGAGGTTTTACAGACGAGAATAAATTACAGAGAGTGTATAAGAATCTCCTCCCACGGTACAAATTGTATATTCGGCAATCAGATGTTCATAGTATCAACGAATTGGAGAAATTCGCGAGGGAGTATGAACAAATAAAAGCAGAGGAGAAACAGAATAGACAGAATTCGAGAGTTCACATGATTGAGGACACGAAAAAGATTACAAGGCTCAAGGTTGAGACAGTTATAACCCCTACTAGTAACAGACCATCTCTTAGTGAGTCTGAACCCATGTGTGGGCAATACAAGAGACCGGGGCACTGGAGATCACACTGTCCCGATATCCCACCATGTAAAAGGAGCGGAAAGAGAGCACTGAAATGTGTCTGTGATGTGCAGAAGGAGAATAAAACTCCGAACAAGACAGCAGTGATGCGAACAGCACACAGGATTCCTGTGATTGAAGAGTCATCAAGAGACAACAGACTATTCATTGCCGTAATAATCGGCGGTAAAAAGTGTCAGGCCTTGCTAGATACGGGTGCTGAAGCTAATTATATGAGCAACGAGGTCTATGAAGTCATCCGGAAAATAGGGATGATACGGAAAGAACCAGCACGTCACCGCGCGATATTAGCTGATAGACGGTCAACCCCGTTAAATGGGAAAGTGACTACTAATGTGACCATAGAACAAATCACAGTTCCACTAGTGGCATCTATAATGGAAGGACTTGAACAAGATCTGCTATTAGGCATGGAATTCATGCGTAAAAACAGAGTGAATATTCACACATTCACAAGAGAGTTGGAGTGGGATCCTCCCCAATTGAATCCTTCAAGACAGCCAATTATGTTGCGATCACCCTTATCGGGGAGTAGGACAACAAAAGTCCCAACAATATCAGCTGTACAATCCGAATCTCAGGACAACAAGGATCACAACAAAAGGATATTCATGCAGGTTGGTTTGAATGGAGTTGAACTCAATGCTTTGATTGATGCCAGGGCAGAATTGTCATATATTCCAGAACAAGCATCTTCGGGCAACATAGTGATGGATCACAGGGAAGAGATGACTGACTCTCAACGGCAGGCCACGATTCATGCTCCAGCCACCAACACAAGTGGTGAATCCGAGAGGGATGTGGAAGAGTCAATACCACTCCCTACTGTCATGGATGTGGAGGAGTCAATACCCTCCTCAACTGAAATGGATGAGGAAGAGCAAACGCTCTTCAACTACCAATGAAGTAGTCCCACCGTCCCAGGAACCCAGACCAGGCCCCTCTCGAAATATGGATCCAGTGCTGTGCCACCGCAACACAACATCAGGCAAGCGCAAACGGGCTGGCAAGCAACGCATAAAAGTCCGATTATCAAATGGACGATGTAAATATGTACCTGTGGACCAGGTATAGATGAAGCTCATAGCGAGTGTCATACACCTCTAAAGGTGATGCCTGAGAGGTGTACACCTCTTAAGGTGATGCCTAGATGGCTCACGCCTTTAAAGGTGGTGCCATAGAGGGCTCCCCGCTCCCCCCCCCCCCAAGTAGGAGTGGGGTGTCACAAAGTAAAATTGTGACGGAAAATATTGTTAAATAATTAATAATATTGAAGAAAGACGCTCGGCTATCAGCAACGCTAGCCAACCGCGGAGATAAGGGAGGTACCGATGGCGCACCATCTTCCGCGCATCAAGACGATTTCCACCGCCTCTGGCGGCGGCTCAACTCCATCCCCTCCACTTTGGGGGAGTATTTAAAGGCCGGACGAGCCCCAGACCACAGCATTCCGCTCACAACCTTCCATCTACCTAGGGCAAAGCGGACCGTTGTCTGCCGTCCCTGTCCTCCCATATACCTAGGGCACAGCAGACCGTTGTCTGCCGTCCCTGTCCTCCCATCTCCCTAGGGCACAGCGGACCGTTGTCTGCCGTCCCTGTCCTCCCATTTCCCCAGGGCACAGCGGACCGTTGTCTGCCGTCCCTGACCTCCCATCACCCTAGGGCACAGCGGACCGTTGTCTGCCGTCCCTGTCCTCCCATTTCCCCAGGGCACAGCGGAACGTTGTCTGCCGTCCCTGTCCTCCCATTTCCCCAGGGCACAGCGGACCGTTGTCTGCCGTCCCTGACCTCCCATCTCCCTAGGGCACAGCGGACCGTTGTCTGCCGTCCCTGACCTCCCATTCCCCCAGGGCACAGCGGACCATTGTCTGCTGTCCCTGTCATCCCATTTCCCCATGGCACAGCGGACCGTTGTCTGCTGTCCCTGACCTTCCATTTCCCTAGGGCACAGCGGACCGTTGTCTGCCGTCCCTGTCCTCCCATCTCCTTAGGGCACAGCGGACCGTTGTCTGCCGTCCCTGTCCTCCCTTTTCCCCAGGGCACAGCGGACCGTTGTCTGCCGTCCCTGACCTTCCATTCCCCCAGGGCACAGCGGACCGTTGTCTGCCGTCCCTGTCCTCCCATCTCCCTAGGGCACAGCGGACCGTTGTCTGCCGTCCCTGTCCTCCCATTTCCCCAGGGCACAGCGGACCGTTGTCTGCCGTCCCTATTCTTCCTTCTCCCCAGGGCACAGCGGACCGTTGTCTGCCGTCCCTATTCTCCCTTTTCCCCAGGGCACAGCGGACCGTTGTCTGCCGTCCCTGACCTCCATTCCCCCAGGGCACAGCGGACCGTTGTCTGCCGTCCCTGTCCTCCCATTTCCCCAGGGCACAGCGGACCGTTGTCTGCCGTCCCTGACCTCCCATCTCCCTAGGGCACAGCGGACCGTTGTCTGCCGTCCCTGTCCTCCCATTTCCCCAGGGCACAGCGGACCGTTGTCTGCCGTCCCTGACCTCCATTCCCCCAGGGCACAGCGGACCGTTGTCTGCCGTCCCTGTCCTCCCATTTCCCCAGGGCACAGCGGACCGTTGTCTGCCGTCCCTGACCTTCCATTTCCCTAGGGCACAGCGGACCGTTGTCTGCCGTCCCTGTCCTCCCATCTCCTTAGGGCACAGCGGACCGTTGTCTGCCGTCCCTGTCCTCCCTTTTCCCCAGGGCACAGCGGACCGTTGTCTGCCGTCCTGACCTTCCATTCCCCCAGGGCACAGCGGACCGTTGTCTGCCGTCCCTGTCCTCCCATCTCCCTAGGGCACAGCGGACCGTTGTCTGCCGTCCCTGTCCTCCCATTTCCCCAGGGCACAGCGGACCGTTGTCTGCCGTCCCTATTCTTCCTTCTCCCCAGGGCACAGCGGACCGTTGTCTGCCGTCCTGACCTTCCATTCCCCCAGGGCACAGCGGACCGTTGTCTGCCGTCCCTGTCCTCCCATCTCCCTAGGGCACAGCGGACCGTTGTCTGCCGTCCCTGTCCTCCCTTTTCCCCAGGGCACAGCGGACCGTTGTCTGCCGTCCCTATTCTTCCTTCTCCCCAGGGCACAGCGGACCGTTGTCTGCCGTCCCTATTCTCCCTTTTCCCCAGGGCACAGCGGACCGTTGTCTGCCGTCCCTGTCCTCCCATCTCCCTAGGGCACAGCGGACCGTTGTCTGCCGTCCCTGTCCTCCCATTTCCCCAGGGCACAGCGGACCGTTGTCTGCCGTCCCTATTCTTCCTTCTCCCCAGGGCACAGCGGACCGTTGTCTGCCGTCCCTATTCTCCCTTTTCCCCAGGGCACAGCGGACCGTTGTCTGCCGTCCCTGACCTTCCATTCCCCCAGGGCACAGCGGACCGTTGTCTGCCATCCCTATTCTTCCTTTTCCCCAGGGCACAGCGGACCGTTGTCTGCCGTCCCTATCCTGTCTGTCCTTCCTTTTCCTACTCCACTGGAGCGGAACCGAGGCCGTAAGGCCGATACAAAATTACATCAAAGTGGTGTCATCAGAGAAGAGAGCGACCTTCACGCCGTCAGAAGCACCAGGAGGTGCTGTTCACGCCAGCTGAGGCACGAAGAAGAAGGAAGAGGAACTTCGACTTGCCTCCTTACCCGCCCACATTACGACTGAGCGAAGTCATCCAGGAGCAACACCTGGGTATCAATCACCCACCTCTGAAGCTACTCAGGGTGTACGTGATACCGTCATAGACAAAGCATTCAACATTCTTACTGGGACAGTACCCTCGGCCACTATAGTGGCCCATCCACCTGAGAGGACAGACCTTGAAACACTATTCAAACCGCAAAGGTTTGAGTACTCTGATCTGGACTAAGAAGTCTCCCTGCAGTACTAAATTGAATTTTGGAGATGTTAAAATATGAGGGGCGAAATTTGATGCTGTTGGAACAGTTCTAAAGCTGGCATTGTGAGTTCATAGTTTTGTAATAAAATCAAATTTAGCTTAATAAAAACAATATAAAAGAGTACCAACTACAAGTTTTTATATTGTTTTTATCAATTTGAATAAAGTAGCCCATATAAGTGAAGTGATTTTATCAAATAGAGCTCTACATATTTTTTTAATGAATTTTTATAGATTATCAAAGTTGTGAAGTGCTTTCCCAGACAAACTATACATCAAATATGTAATCAAATATTTGTAATACAATATTGCATCTGTCATCGGGCAATTGTTTGCAGGATAAGCAATTGTTTCTGAGAGTGGAGAATATTTATGTGCCGTCCTACATACTATACCCAATGGATAAATTGTTTGTTGCTGATGGACTTTCACTCAAGACCATCCTCCTACCCGATAAGAGCGATAATTTTCTCATAACCGAAGTGAAATATTTCGAGCAAAAGAGAAATGCGGAGAATGAGTTGACAAGCCTTGTGCCAGTGAAATATGGTGAGTTATGATTTATTTTCAATCTTTCAAAAGTAGAGCAGACAGATAGTAGTGAAGCGTTCAAAGTTCCGTGTTCTGAGTTCCACTTCCTTCCCTGGGGTACACAGCTACGGTCAGGTCGATGTCGCGATCTCAATCCACCTTCATCTGCCATAAAACCTAATAGGTTGATCGAATAAAAGCTGAAATCTAGTGGCTAGCAGCAGCTAGCCATTGATTCTATCCAGTCCAAAAACCCAGTTGAATAATCGCATGTGCTAGTCCAAGATAGATGCAACTAGGAGTGATCACATATTTCCGTGGAGTTCTAAGGGTATGATCACATGTGATGCACATATGTGCAAGTGCACGCGAGATTATACATGACCAAGCGCGCAGATGATTGTGCAATTCATAATAAGAGTATCCTATACTATTAAACGAGCAACTCCTGTTTATATGTTCATGTTTAGATGTTTAGATGTTTATATGTTTGTATTTCACCGGATCTCGAAAACGGCTCTAACGATTTTCACGAAATTCAGAACATTGTAGGTTTATAATATAAAGATTCGATTGCACTAGGTCTCATCCAAGGGAAAACTCGCTGAAGGACATTAAAATGAGAATTATTATTCATCCTTGGGAAAACAGCTGATAATGATTATTTCGTCGTCTGCTGGTGATGGAAGTGAGTGAGCGAGTTCATGTGTGTGGGACTGTGTCAAAATTATGATTCAGCTGTTGAACTTTTGTAATCATTCAATCAGGCTATTTTCAATCCTGATTAGTTCCAGTGGATCCATCTTTTTGAAATGGTCTTCTCTGATTTGGTTCACATGAAGTTAATCAGGATTAAAATTTAACCGGTTTTTGTGCAACTGGGCCTTTGTGAGAGGAATTTTTGCATTCCTCTGGGAATTAATCTCAATTCACTGTGATTAGATAGAACATTTCCGTATGAATGTTATTAAAATTTCTTCTTTCGTAATAATTTTTTTATGCTTTTGTACTCCAGAGCGAAGCTCGGTCCCCGATATTGGAATTTATCGGATCTATTCCAGGCAATTTATGATTAGGTAGTCAATGAAATAGACGATTAGTAAAATATAATAGGATGTTCATAATTTTAAATGGAATAATTAAATTGGATGGATTGTCATGGTGTTGAGTTCTCGGTCAACAATATTTTTATATTTGAATTTAGGCCACTCATTAATTTTTCAATAGTTATTCTATTTGGATTATAAATTATTTATTAGTTCCTATTTATTTATTATTCATGACAATGGATTGTTGAAAAGCTTAATTCAATCAAATAAGCAGTGGCTCATACTTCTGTATCAATGTTTGGGAACGTGTTCGCATGTTTTCCACTTGTGATGGATAGCCAAAATTATACTCGAACGGCATGGCGAATTTTCAAATTAAATGAAAACAATTTATTTCTACATTGCATCACTAAATTATGTAAAATTACATGAATTCAATTAATTATACAATACATTAATTTAAATAGAAAATGATACATTATTATATTAAATATCGGAGCACTGAGCTTTGCTCTAGAGTACAAAACCAATTTGCGTTTACTATAATAGTACAGTCAATATAGACATAAAAAAGGGGGTGTGCTTGCAATATAGTAGTTCTGATTTCTAAATAATATAATTATTGTTTGGATACATGAGAGAAGTCCAGAACCAATTTTTTCATGCAAAATTTCCTTGTGCTAGATACAGAATGGCAAAAAAACTCGTATTTTCGGTTCATTTTCCAGCTTTCAGCTATTACCGCCAAATCCAGTAATAGGACAGAAAATTTCGCTCTCCACCTTTTTCTAGATTATAACATTTTGAATAAAATGAGATCATTCAGAACTCTCTATCTCCAATGAGTACTGAGTTATGATTTTTCAAAATTGAGTAAGATTTCAAGGAAAAAATCAATTTTGATGAATTTTAGTTTTTGATCAACAATATCTTCCGACTTTTACAATTTAGATGTTCAATTCAAGATCCCTCTGGGCGTAATTTTGTAGTCTACAATCTGAGACAAAGTAGAGTGCTCTATCTCATATAGATTTCCAGGTACACCAGACAACAATGCTTCTTGTATTGCCAAAAACACTTAATTTGTAGCTTCAACCATCATCACCAACTACATTGACGGATTACCGTGGTTCTACTATGATAATTATTGATTCGATTACAGATGGGGAAGTGATACTTGTGGTAGAGAAACCCAGCACTATCATGAAAAGACTGTATCCATCGACTTCTGATTATGAGTGAGTACTTTTATCAATTTATTGCCTATTTATTGTGTTCTCCCAGTGACCATAGAGAATACAGACCAACTAGCGACCTGATGAAAATTGTCCTACAATAAGAAAAGGAGGAAACGCTATGGGAAGTCTCATGGGCTAATCATTCCATGTATGGATGAGAGTGAAAAGCAATAAGATACGACTATTTTCATTTTACATCATACTTCATTTTATTTATGAAGTCTCCAGCTATAAACTCTAGAATACTGATTTGAATTTATAATTTTAATTAGAACCAAACAAGTTCCATTGAAATGTACCTACTAAGCTTACATGATCGATTACTAGATTTGGAAAGTGAGGGGAATATTTTTATAGCATTAATCAGGATAGCCTCATCTATACTGAAAAGTTTTTGGGGGTGCTAGCCTTTCAGAAAGGTAGTCTTTTACATTTTTCATGTGTAGTTGTTATCTCACAAGGGCTCGAATGACGCCTCCTATTGCTAACTCGGAATCTGAAAAGAGCAGCCTTCATAGCATAGTAAGTTATGCTATCAGGATTTCTTTCCCGAGAAATTTTATTTTTTTCAAGTAGTTGAAACAGCAATTCGAACAATTTTTTTCCTACAGATACCTTGAAAAGTGACCATTTGTGCACTGATTGCAAGCCGCAAAGAATAACTTTTCCGCTCCAGTGTGCAAAGTATTACTTTGTGTACTCCAGATTTGCAGCATGACAACGCAAAATAGTTAGTAGGTTATATGGAGCACCAGTGCAGGAAAATCAAAATTAAGTTGGTAACACTGACTGTGGTATAGTGAGGTCAGTGAAGAACAGCGTTGCCTATTTATTATGTGCCTTGATTAATTATATTTTCTACATTGTCGAAAACAGATTCGGCTTCGTTGTGAAGCTAGAAAAGGATAGTACTACCTACTTTGTTGAACGATAGGCAAGGATAGCAACATCAAAGTCTATCAAAAACTGTCATTATAACGTGGACCTCACTATAGTCATTTCAAAGCTTACATAAGATAAACCCCCTTCAAGCAGTCAGATAAATGTTCAATTGAATTACTAATCATTATAATTTTATTATTATTATTCAATTTTAAATAAATTAAGGTTTTTATTAATAATAAAATTACACAGAAAAACATTTGATAAACATTGGAATTTCACCCACTTTTCATATTCAATGGTAACTGTAGGAAAAATTGAATGTGAAATATGTGTGCAAAGTTCGTTTGCTGCACTCAAGAAACCATTATTCCGAACTCGCCTATGGCTCGTGCGTAAACGTTTCTTTCGGTGCAGCAAACTGTCACTTTGCGCACTAGTTGCACAAATAACTATTATCATTTATTATAGCAGCAACTTTGTGTGAATCGATGTATCATTAACTTACTGTTTTTTTTCAAGCAGTCGAAAGCATTTATTCAAACATTGTGTGAATCATTTAGTCCTGTTTTTTTCACTTACTTTAATCATTTTGATTTTTCAATGTTCAGGCTGGCCGGTTCTGATACAAATGGAAAATACTGGTCAATTGATGCACTGAAAACTCAATTAAGGAAAATAAAACAGGTATTGCCAATTGAGGAAATTTTGAAAGAAGACGCAACAGTGAAGAAAGGAAGAAGAACATATAAAAATGGTGCTGCTTATAGAAGATCTCTAGGAGCTGCTGAGAATACGAAATCCCCTCCGAAAACTAGTCGCAGAAATTCGATGGTACGTTCAGTTGCAGCTGTTACAAAGGGAGTTGCAAACGCAGTTACTGGATCGAAAACAGAAACAGGAAAAAAGGAACTTCCAGGAGTGATCTACATAAAGAAGGGAAAGGTGTATGCGATTGCGCTAGGAGGCAGAGGCCGAAGAATATTCCACATAGCAGCTGACGACTGGACTGAAAAGGCTGATGAAAATGGATACCTGTAAGTGACCCATTTTCAAGCAATCCAACCACTTTTGTCCTCAAAAGTCACAGTTTACAATGGTAAATTTCAACAGACTATATTATAGCAGGACCTCCTAAATACATTTAGACTGCGTGAGGTCTAAATGCAGTATTCTCATCCACAAGTACCTGATTGAAACTATAGACATTATGGAAATACACTTGTCAGCTGGCTGATTTATGATGAATAATTCTATAGTCTGATTTTTACTCTAATATTGGCGTATGAGGGAGGCTCCTCTTTCCTTTCATATTATCCTTGAAATGCAAAATTTCCAAAAACCTTGTATATACGCGCAATTAAGAAAGGAGCATACCTGTCAAATTTCATGGAAATCTATCACCGCGTTTCGCCGTAAATGCGCAACATATAAACTTTTAAACATTTAAACACTTAAACATTTAAACATCTAAACATTTAAACATTTAACATTAAACATTTAAACATTTAACATTTAAACATTTAAACATTAAACATTCAAACATTTAAACATTTAAAAATTAAAAATTTAAAAATTTAAAAATTTAAAAATTAAAAATTTAAAAATTTAAAAATTTAAAAATTTAAAAATTTAAAAATTTAAAAATTTAAAAATTTAAAAATTTAAAAATTTAAAAATTTAAAAATTTAAAAATTTAAAAATTTAAAAATTTAAAAATTTAAAAATTTAAAAATTTAAAAATTTAAAAATTTAAAAATTTAAAAATTTAAAAATTTAAAAATTTAAAAATTTAAAAATTTAAAAATTTAAACATTTAAACATTTAAACATTTAACATTTAAAAATTTAAACATTTAAACATTTAAACATTTAACATTTAAACATTTAAACATTTAAACATTTAAACATTTAAACATTTAAACATTTAAACATTTAAACATTTAAACATTTAACATTTAAACATTTAAAACATTTGAATATTTAAACATTTAAACATTTAAACATTTAAACATTTAAACATTAACATTTAAACATTTAAAACATTTGAATATTAAACATTCAAACATTTAAACATTTAAACATTTAAACATTCAAACATTTGAACATTTAAACATTCAAAAATTTAAAAATTTAAAAATTTAAAAATTTAAAAATTTAAAAATTAAAAATTTAAAAATTTAAAAATTTAAAAATTTAAAAATTTAAAAATTTAAAAATTTAAAAATTTAAAAATTTAAACATTTAAACATTTAAAAATTTAAAAATTTAAAAATTTAAACATTTAAACATTTAAACATTTAAACATTTAAAAATTTAAACATTTAAACATTTAAACATTTAAACATTCAAACATTTAAACATTTAAACATTTAAACATTTAAACATTTGAATATTTAAACATTCAAACATTTAAACATTTAAACATTTAAACATTGATTGTTTACAGAAAAACATTTAAACTAGAACTTTGATGATGCTAGATATAAGTTGTCAGAGGCTCTTGCCTCTGCTAAATCATGGTTTGAGTCTAATAATCTAATCATCAATGAGAGCAAAGCTGAATGTATCTGCTTCTCTTCAAGGAATATTCCAGAAGACAATGATATCAAGCATCAGGTCAGAATGTTGGGTTTCACTTTGGAGAGAAGTTTGAGTTGGGAGCCTCACATCATAGAATTGTGTAAGAGACTCTCTCGTGTTGTCTTTCTACTTAGAAGACTTAAGTTATCATTGAACTCTGATTCTTTGGTACTTGCTTACTATGGACTTTTTCATTCCCTCATATCCTATGGTATTCGCCTATGGGGTAATTCTTGCCATGCTTCAAAAGTTTTCATATTGCAAAAAAAGGCAATAAGAGTGTTAGACAACTTGAGAAACAGAGAGTCATGTAGAGAAAGCTTTCGAAGATTGAAGATATTGACATTCCCTTCAATTTTTATAATGAGTAGCTTGCTGCATGTCAAAACTAATTTAGAATCTTACTCATGTCAGGGAAACAAACATGAATACACAACCCGGCATAGAAATGATATTTCAATCCCACAGGTAAGGCTTTCTAAAACAAGGGACAGCCACTTATTTCAGCAGATAAAAATTTACAACAGTCTTTCCTCAGCTGTTAAAGAGCTGCCAAAAATGAAATTCAAGAAAGTTCTGAAGAATAAATTGATGGAGAGAGCATATTATTCATTGACTGAATACTTTGAATGTTCAATATAAGGGCTGCACCTCATTTTGGACTAAGTTGTGTACTGTAAGGTGTATCATCATGTGAATGCTGTTACTATTCTTGTCAATCTCCCTGTCAGCCTACTCGTATATACATACTCTGAGCTATTGTTATATATTCTTGATATTGTGTTATGTATTCTTATTATGTACACTGTATTTTTTTGACGAGCTTATACATTGTAAAAAATGTCAGGCAGAATAAAGAATTTGAATTTCAATTTGAATTTGAAAGTTGACTTTCCAAAACGGGGCGTAGTCGCAGTAAAACGGCTAACGATTTTTAAATTAAATTTCGAAAAACTAGAAAATTGAACAAAATAAAATACAGAGAAAATAGTGTAGTTTCAGCTTCTTTGAATTATTTAGGAATGTTCCATTATTTCGTCAAGGAAAAACGTTTCCAATTTATATATATATATATAAAAGCGAAATGGAACTCACTCACTGACTGACTGACTGACTCACTCACTCACTCACTCACTAACGGAACTAAGAATCTACCGGACCAAAAACGTTCAAATTTGGTAGGTATGTTCAGTTGGCCCTTTAGAGGCGCACTAAGAACGGATTTGGAAAAATTTCCAAAGATACGCCCAAAATCTGCGATTTTCCAGCGTTTTCTCAGCTTTATCGATAAAAAATGAACAGAAAATGTTCAAATTTAGTACAGAAGCTCAGCTAGGGTGTAATAATGTTGTGTTTGAAGGAATTCGCAATAACGCCAAAGACACGCCCAAAATTAGCGTTTTTTTTTACTTTTTCTCAGATTTATCGAGAACACCTGAACAGAAATTGTTCAAATTCAGTACAGAAGCTAATCTAGGGTGTAATAATGTTGTGTTAGACGGAATTTGAAATAACGCCAAAGATACGCCCAAAATCTACATTTTTTGCGTTTTCTAAGCTTTATCGAAAACAAACGAACAGAAAATGTTCAAATTTACTACAGAAGCTCAGCTTTGACTTTGACTTTCTGATGGAATGAAGCATTCTTAAATGAAAAAAGCAGGCGAGCAAAGCGAGCCCGCTGATCTCAATTTTGGACGATCCAGTCGGGGGTCCAGGGGGCGGAGCCCCCTGGCTAGGTGGATATGGCGAGCGAAGCGAGCCTGACGGCTAGTTATTTTATATAGATGAGAAAATGAAGATTATCATAAAAACTGCAACTACGCCTCAGAAAGTCAGAAAGTCACTTTTCTGACTCCAGCTATTTAAAGTCTAGAACTTAGCTAAATCCCAAGTTTGGAAACCGCTCCTTAGTGATATCCTGACATAATTCATACTATTTATATGATGATTTTCTTTTTCAACAATGAGAATATGTATCTGATAAAGCATTGACTCGGAACAATCAACTGGGAAGATGGAGGGAGGGATCTATACTCCTATTCTCCAGACAAACTGATATTTTTACTGACATTAAAATCTCCCGAACAGTGCTTTCTTGTAAGAATTATGTATCAATAAATTGAATAAAATAAATTATTCACTTATTTAGTATATTTCCCCATAAATTAAATAATTTTCAAAGCAAATTATTTCATAACTCAAGATAGAAATTTTATTATCTTCAACGTCCCTGTTCCATCAAAAAACCTCATGGTATGTGGAGATGTTCTGATTTTTGTATTTTTTTTTGGTTTGAACAGTTGCATTCAAGATATATGGAGTCCAAAAGACCGATTGAGGTTCATTCCAAAAGTGATAGAGCGCATTGATGACTACAATTATGAATTGAATGGAGAGGCACTATCGAAGCTATTCAAAGTTGAGCAAGAAGTACATTTTTGTGCCGCTAAATATAAGGTGAGAGGATCAATCCATAATTCAACAATTACAACAATTCAAGAATGAAAAAAAATTAATCAATCAGTCATCAAATACAATAGAATATTTATATTTATCTATTCATTTACCAAAAATATTTACAATACAATGTATATACAAAATTAAGCCACGGTCTACACCCAAAACGGCTTACATAAAATGTAATATATTATTCTACAAATAGATAATGAATGATTTCGGTCTTGATAAGATGCTTACAGCTATATCTGTAATGGCTCTAATGAAGATGCCCAAAACATAATTATATACAAGACTGGCAAGTAGTGCTGGAAAAAACTCTAGTAAAATTCACTTTCCTCATGGATAATGCTAACGCTTCTCATTCGATGAATACTGACAGATTGGGATGATTCTCACTATAGAATAATTAATCAAAATCAGTCAGCTGTCAGCAGGATTTATTGCTGTAATACATGAATTCTAAGTGCATTGCTATGCACTATTATTAACTTGAACTATTTCGTTTGAACTGGATATTCGGGCTGGTGCACACAGCACTACCGTACTCATCGAGATATCTATTTCCACTTTACTGTCCACTCCACTCCTTATTTTTAGCTTCTTATACTGATCACTGTTCCAGTTCTTATTTTCAGCTCGATGGCACTACTTAATCACTGTTCCAGTTCTTATTTTGAGCTCGATGGTACTACTTGATCACTGTTCCCTCCAGTTTTCATTTTGAGCTTCATGGCACTACTCAATCACTGTTCCAGTTCTTATTTTGAGCTCGATGGTACTACTTGATCACTGTTCCCTCCAGTTTTCATTTTGAGCTTCATGGCACTTCTCAATCACTGTTCCAGTTCTTATTTTGAGCTCGATGGCACTACTTGAACACTGTTCCCTCCAGTTTTCATTTTGAACTTCATGGCACTTCTCAATCACTGTTCCGTTCTTATTTTGAGCTCGATGGTACTACTTGATCACTGTTCCCTCCAGTTTTCATTTTGAGCTTCATGGCACTACTCGATCACTGTTCCAGTTCTTATTTTGAGCTCGATGGTACTACTTGATCACTGTTCCCTCCAGTTTTCATTTTGAGCTTCATGGCACTTCTCAATCACTGTTCCCGTTCTTATTTTGAGCTCGATGGTACTACTTGATCACTGTTCCCTCCAGTTTTCATTTTGAGCTTCATGGCACTACTCAATCACTGTTCCAGTTCTTATTTTGAGCTCGATGGTACTACTTGATCACTGTTCCCTCCAGTTTTCATTTTGAGCTTCATGGCACTTCTCAATCACTGTTCCAGTTCTTATTTTGAGCTCGATGGTACTACTTGATCACTGTTCCCTCCAGTTTTCATTTTGAACTTCATGGCACTTCTCAATCACTGTTCCAGTTCTTATTTTGAGCTCGATGGTACTACTTGATCACTGTTCCCTCCAGTTTTCATCTTGAGCTTCATGGCACTACTCAATCACTGTTCCAGTTCTTATTTTGAGCTCGATGGTACTACTTGATCACTGTTCCCTCCAGTTTTCATTTTGAGCTTCATGGCACTACTCAATCACTGTTTCAGTTTTTATTTTCAGCTTGATGGTACTACTTAATCATTTTTGCATTCTTTCTAGGGCATGGCATTCATTGGAAGTGGCTGTGATAATAAATGATTATAATGTTTGGATGCGCGACTTTATCGCTCGCGCAAAACAGTTATGCAAGAGCAATAAATTTTGCAAGAGCAATAAAGAAGCATTACGCACGAATTACATACAAACTTTTTTCTACAACTGCACAAACCTGTTAAATCACTTATATCTGGCGGAGTTTATAATAATCCGTCTACACTGATATCCATCATGGCTGTAGAATCGGTACAATTACCGACTTTTTAGGTTAAGATCTGACCGAGAGTGATTTGTCTTTTGGCGAGCTGCTTATCATCAGCTGATTAGCGAGCGTAAAGAAACTCTTCTGCGCATGCGCGAATGATTTGCAAGCGTAAAGAAAATGTACTGCATGTGCAGATGATTGGTGAGCGAAAACGTAGATTCTCCTCAGAAAGAGGCTGTTTTACGAGGAGAATTGAGTATGTGAATTGAGTTGGTCAGTTCCAAAACTCACTAACTCCAAAATTTTCAATTTTTTTTTTTGACATCATCTGATAGACAATTCTATACCACATCCAATGATACTATCGGTTTGTTCCAAAACTCTTCAATTCCCCTTTAAAAGCTGTGTTGAAAAATGATGACTGCAACAAAACTCTCCAATTCCAACTATCTTACTGCTCCAAAACTCACTTATTCCATTCCTACTTCTAAAGTCGCTAACTCCTCTGATTGATTAGTCAGCTGTAAACTATACTGCAACAAAACTAGCTTACTGATACAATTTTGCTGTAATTTGATTCTAAAACATTATTACCACCTAATAAAAGTTTTATTCAATAGTATGATGTTGGCTAAACTGTAGGCAATGTATCTTGGCTGCACATACTAGGTTATTGTTCATTGTTGTTCACTCCATTCCGCCAAAACGATTGAAATGGTAGCTCCCGAAGTGATTGTTCAACAAGGTGAAAACGTATTACGAATTGTTGAGGGCACTACACGAAAAAGAAAACGGAATGTGAAGAACTGGCAGGAAACTAAAGATAAGGAAAAAAGGTAAGTTACTGCTTAATAGAATAATAATTATTTATTAGGAACTTATCAATACTAAAAGCAGCATAACCTCAAAAATCAATACAAAGGTAGCTGATCATACCTTATATTTCTTTTATTATTGTAAGTTTCCATCATCTGATTATTGTTCATATTTTCAATAATATTACAAAATTTATGTTTGAATTCTATTTTAGCAAATTAGCTTGTTATCTAACAAATCAAGTTAAGAGTAGACTTGTATTTGAACACAGTCTTGGTGTATATCTTACTTTTTTTTCTCTGCTCCTGTTTGAGTAATCAACTTTGAAAAGATTTCTTTTGACATGAATATAAATTGAACTTTCTGTCATACAAAAGTATGTCTACAGTAATAACAAGATGACTTATACCAAATTTTTATTCTGATCCCAGACATGCAGCACATGGATTCCCAACTCTTCCAAACTGTGGCCATGGAATAAGAGAAGGCAACAAGAGTGACTTCAAGTGTTCCAAAATCAATATGCAGGACATTAGAAGATTCCATCAAAATTTCTACAAAACAACAAATAAGATTGAGCAAGATCACTTCATAATCAGGTATGCCAAGGGTGAAGCACCAAAACGCCATCGACTTCAACATGAAGACTCTGCAGCACGAGGTATGGCTATTGATTATTATATTCCAACATTTCGCGTTGAACAAGGTAGAGATTTAGTGAAAGTCTGTCAGAAATGTTTTCTGGATGTCCTTAAAATCTCCAAATTTCGTGTTCAAAGACTATGCAGAAAAAAACTTATGACTGGGGAGTCACCTCAGGAGCTAAGGGGGGGAGATCATCGTTCATTCTGAGCTGAAACTCACTGAAGTGAAAAATTCATTGAATCCCTTCATACAGTGGAGTCCCATTACTGTCAAGGAAAGTCTAATCGTCAATATCTTCCCAGTCACTTGAGTATTCAACATCGTTGCAATGCTTACAATGAAAAAGTGAATGATGATGAAGGACTGAAAGTTGAATATGAATATTTTAGGAGAGTTTTTGTTGAGAATTATGATGTGGGGTTTGGTTCACCTGCTACAGATCAGTGCTCAAAGTGTCTAGAATTCGAAGAAAGAATAAATTCACTTCAATTAGTGAAGTGGAGAGATCTACACTGAAAACCGAATTAGCCATCCACAAGAAAACGAGCAGAAACGTTTTTTGCTCTATTGAAAGAGGAGAAGGAGAATGAGCTAACATACTCATTTGATTGTCAAAAAAATTTAATCTTTCCAAAGCTAACTGATCAATCTGCCTATTTTTTGAGACAGTTCTATGCTCATAATTTTACAATGTGCTTAGCCATATCAAAAGCTTGTCAAACTCGAGAAAATACATTCATTTATGACTGGAGTGAACTTGAAGCTAAAAAGGGTTCAAGTGAAATAGCCACATGCATTGTACATCGCCTATCAAATACCACCTTTCCAGAGCAAGTGGACACAATAAGACTCTTTGCTGACGGAGCTGGAGGTCAGAATAAAAACACGATAGTGATCACTGCTGTTCTAAACTGGCTGACTGTTGAAGCACCGCCACATATTGGAAAGATTGTTATGCATTTTCCAGTCCCAGGACATTCCTACATCCCGCCATACAGGGTGTTTGGTGTCATTGAAAGGAACCTACCTGACTGATTTGGGGAAGCCACAAGGAATTTCTAAAAGAGGCTGCAGAGTCAATAGAATCGTTGCTCAAGTAAAAGAAAATGATGCTGCTGTCAACCCAATGATGTAAAGAAGCTTCTCAGAAAGCACTATGGGGAAGAATGGTCGAAGCTTGAGTGCCTCAAATTTTATTCAGAAATCTTCAATGAGAGAATGAGAAGACGTAAGCAGGAAGAAGATGAAGAGGAACCAATGGAAGATGAAATTTTGACACTAGAAGGGGACTTCGTTATATAAAAAATAACTTTTTTGATGATACTCATAAAAATCCCTTTCATATTTCACTTTAATTTCGAAAGATAATGACTGTAGACTATTGAAATGTAATACCTAATTTCTATCCTATACCTATAAAAATCAATTTTTCTTGAATTTTGTTCTTATTTTGAAAATGTATTATGAAACGATAGTTTTTATTCTATGCCTATATGACTTACATTGAAGGTGTATTAAAACTTGATTATTGTAAACTGCAACAAAACTGTCTTGATCCATTCATTCCTGCAACAAAACCATCTAAAAACCCTATCCTGTTCCAAAACTCACCAAGTCTATATTTAATTATTTTTTCTTGTCGAAAGTTGTTGGATCTCATTAAAGAATTTGATGCAATTGTATCCTGAGAGTTCAGATGAAATCACTGTTTTTTCAACAATGTCAATATTTTCAATCAGCTGTAACAGTTTTTCAGCTCTCCTGAAAAATTTCCAAAGATGGAGTTGGTGAGTTTTGGAACTGACCAACTCAATTCTTTCTTTACGCGCAGTTGTAGGAAAATTATATTTTATTTTTCAAGAAAAATATTTTTCAATTAGACTATTAAATAATAATACATTTTCATAATTGAGGCGGTATACGGGAAAAGGGCACATAAAACTATATGCCCTTTTTCCGGAGACTGGTTTATTAGATTGGCCATCTTGTTCTGTATATAACCTGACAATCTCAAACAAAAATCTTGAAAACTGATGTTGGTACAACTGTTTATAAACAGCTGTGTCAGGGAGGGATTTGGTGGTCAGTGAGACTATTGCTTCCTATGTTTATGTCCAAACCTTCATCAAAGTCAAATGAGTTTACTATCATGAACTATTTTATTATAAAGATAAAACAAAATGGTTCCTCACTGTGCCCTGAGAACTACCATACTGTTAATTTCAAACCATTCAAATTCTTGAATGGTCCTGTTCCTGACATTCTACCACAAGATTTGCCCTACCCCTATTTCAATATAATGATCGAAAACTTTTTTATATGTTTATAACTTTTCAATTTAAGAGAAATATAGCATTTAGCATTGAATAACATGTGTTTTCTAGTTTATCAAGCCCAAATTTGTACAGAATAAATTTGTCTTTGGAAAAAGGGTACATACAACCAATTTTTCAAACATATTTATTTATAATAAATCAAAAATATAATCATTCATCATTCTTAATCAATATATTGAATTTCGATTTGGTACTAACAGAATGTTCAATTCAATTATGAAATACATTGATTTATCCAAACTAAAAACTTGAATGCGATTTTCTCAAAATACAATTTTGCTCTATGTACCCTTTTTCCGTATACCGCCTCAATTTAGATTAGAAATTTTGTTGATTAGCTATATTTCTTCATTCTTGAAACTTGTGAAACGATCTGGCAACGTTACGGAGCTGGAGAAGGATAGCGCTAACTGCTTTGTGAATAAGAGAAAAGGAAAGCAACACCAATGCTAATCAAATACTGCCATTATAACGTGGACCTTACAAAAAAATTAACTATTTTATTGATGAAAACTTTTGAACTTTTCCTGTGTCTTCTGTCATCGTGATCGATGAAACAATGAAATGAAGCCTAAAATCGAGTAAAATCTTGAAACTGTAAAATCTTACAGTATTCGACTTTGTTCCAATATTTTGATCACCCGTTTGAAGAACCTCAAGTTTGATCATTGGTTTGATCATGGTCAAACATAACCGGTATTGGTTAAACTACTATTTGACCATTTTCAAATGTCTTGAATGAGGTTGGTTAAACTGAGCATGAGAGACATAGTAGATAGTATTATTATGTGACTGTAAGGGCCGTTTGCACAGTATAGATTGCTAAACTCGATTAAGTTAATCGAGTTTAAATTAATCTGAAAGTTTAAACTTGAATCGGGTTTCTCATTGCATTTACTAATCCAGTTTAAGTTAAACTAGTTTAGCGTTGAGTTGGTAATAGAGTGGCATCGTTTATAATATCAGGAAGGAAAATTTTTTCAGGAAATTTGCTATTGTTTACAAACCATCAGTAAATTGAGGTTATGTAGCTACTATTTCCTGGTTCAAAATCCACAGAGCTGTAAGCTGTACGGTAATAAAAGTGAAAAGCGATCAAGAAATTCTTCAGAAAATTATGAAATGCTATATTACTATTAGAAACAAACTTATATTTAGTTGGCACCAGAAAAATATAATCTAGAATGTAAGATAAAAACCTTATTTTGTTATGAAAATCTACTTAAATCTAATACGGTCTTCCTCGTTTATTAGAAATCTCTCGAAAGCAACATATCTCAGTTATGTGTTATTAAAAACATGTTCTCTAATCAAAGACCACTGATAAAAATTGTCTTATTTTCTATCAAGTGGTTTATTCAATCAAATACTGAATTGACACTTGCTTTACTCAAGCAAAACCGTTAAAAAATCTCTATCATCCCAGAAATTTAAATGATTCGTTTATTGCCCAATTTTTCTCAGTTCAAAAATTTCTTCGCAGTCACCAATATCAATCGCATTAGAAACTTCTATCAATTCCTGTCAATTCTATGAATAATGATTTACTATAACCTAAATCATTATTATCGTCTACAGAAGCATTAAAAACAACCGTCGAAAAATAATTTACTATTAGCTGTTTCCCCATAAAATCTTACAGATGTCTAGTTAATCCAAATTATTTGGTTTAAACCTTTTGTTTTGGAGGTTTAAACTTTCCCAGAGTTTAAACTGATACTGCGCAAACGGAATTTTAGTTTGGACCAAAAAAAATCCAGATTTGGTTCAAGCTTTAGCTTAAACTTACACTGTGCAAACGGCCCTAAGAGACATAAGACTTTACATAATGCTAGTATGAAATACATGAAATTCCTGTATGAAACTGATCTCAAAGAAAAAATTATTAATGTGTGATTTATAGTTCGCTAAAGCCCGCGTCCTGACTAGAGTGACCACCACATTGGAAGCTGATGCCAATGGGATCAACGCTGTCTCCTACTCTGGAAGTTCTAGAGTTGATACTTTTGAACAACAGGATGGAAAAAATAATGCGAAAAGAACTGTAATTAAGGTTACTATTGATACATTCATTGAAGAGAATTCATCAGCAATATACAAATCTGGTGAGACAAAAATACATGGATATGTATAAATACCTGGGCACCGAGCTTCGCTCGTTATTTATCCTATTATATTACTAGCAGGTAACCCGTGCTTCGCAAGGGTCTTTCTTAAAACTTGACGTAATGAAATCTAGAAGAATTCAAAATAGGCCTATAAGAATCCTCGGTTGATCAAGAATTTGTATGCTGCATTTCAAGTAGCCTAAATCAGTATGACCACCTTTCAATTAGAAAAATGGGGGCGCGACAGTCGAGACCGACGACATTCGAGGCCTACGACCGTAGAGGACTGTTTTACAGTAAACAGACTGTTTTACAGTCCTCTACGGTCGTAGGCCTCGACTGTCGGGAGTGTACGAAAATTAGATTGGCCTCAACTGTCGCCTAACGCAGGCGACATTTGAGGCCACTTTTTCAGGAGTCCTCTCCCGTCGTAGGTCTCGACTGTCGGGGCTGTACAAAAATTAGAGTGGCCTCAACTGTCGCCTAACGCAGGCGACATTTGAGGCCTCTTTTTCAGGAGTCCTCTACCGTCGCTGGCCTCGAATGTCGATGGTCTTGACTGTACAAAAATTAGAGACTCGCTTGCAGCAGGCGACAGTTGAGGACACATCCTACTGCGATTCCAGACAAAATACATTCTATAATGATTATAACTTCTAATTTGTTGAAAACTAAATAATGGGAACTTCCTTCATAAAAAAGCATATGAACTTTGAAAGTAGATAGTGAACTTATCCTTGAAGTAGTAGTACTTATCCTTGAAGGATTTTCAGAACGATCATCTTTGTGAAGAATTACAGCTTAATCAGTCAAGTATTTCAAGCGTGATGAGCTCACATACAAAGAGACAGAAAGACAGACACCATCTCGTCTTATAGATGGATAGAAGATAGATAGATATTTATATTTGTCAATGAATGAGGCATAATGCAGTAGTAATGGATTCCCATTACTTGAAAATATGTTTAGGGACCATTATCCAAGTACTGGAATGTATATGACTTGACCACCTTTGCTGACGAAACTCAATTGGAGGAGTCCTCTTTTTCAGGAGTCCTCTGCCTTCGCAGGTCTCGACTGTCGACCTAGCTCCGCAGTGCAGGCTGGTTGCTTGGCTGAATCGGACTAGGCGCTGAGACAGCAAATAATAGCAGCGTTGGTGGGAATGCGAGCGGCCGCAGTAACATCTTCCACCCAGCAATGGTCGGCGTAGTTCCGCCTAGCGGACAGACGAAAGATCAATCCAGTCGGTTATTTGATCCCTCCAGCCAGGCTCAGCCAAGCAGCCGAGACAATAGAACAATGGAGTGACGGTCTTATTTGCGTTCATCAGCAGTTTTCTTTCTCATGATTATTTTGATTTTTGTGCTACCTATAATCAATAATAACTCCAGTCACCAGTAAAAGGTTTCCAGAAACGTGGAGTACTACCATATTAATGACTTTTCATGATGATTTTTAATTATTTAAAAAAATTGTTGATATTCTGAGCCTTCAGGCTAAACTTGGGGTCACTGAGAACGAATCTGCAATCAGAATTTCTCTATCACGAAAAATAATGAAAAAACTCAGCTGTTGATCTTCCGCAACCGTCAACAGTCATCGTGCAATGCGGCTGAAACACTTCCAAGCCAGACACCCATCTCAAATGACAACAACGCCAAGCTGTGAGAAACCATCCTGCACTGCGGCGCTAGGTTTAGGGCTGTACAAAAATTAGAGTGGCCTCAACTGTCGCCTAACGCAGGCAACATTTGAGGCCACTTTTCAGGAGTCCTCTGCCGTCGCAGGTCTCGACTGTCGGGGCTGTACAAAAGTTAGAGTGGCCTCAACTGTCGCCTAACGCAGGCGACATTTGAGGCCACTTTTTCAGGAGTCCTCTACCGTCGCTGGCCTCGAATGTCGCCGGTCTCCACCGTCGCTGGTCTCGACTGTCGCAGGACTCTTCTGTCTTTTGCCTCGTTTGACATCGACCCAAAAAAATAAGTTGATTCAAAATGGCGCAGAAATTGGGTGTGAAAAACCTGTTTTTATCATTCGAAAAGGATCCCCAATCATACCTATCTTCTAATTTCCCTTTTAAGAGAAATCCTCTGCTGCTTCCATACAAACTGGAAGCATGACAACTAATTGAAAACGTTTGCAAACCGAAAACTTGATGTAATCAAATCTTAAAGAATTTAAAATTGGTCTATAACCACCTTCGGTTAAGCAAGAATCTATATGCAAAATTTCGAGTTAATCAGTCTAGTAGTTCTGACGTGATAATGCGTCAAACATAATTTCCCTATACTTTACACCTGTATAGGCTACATTTATAGTCCAGCTCTTTCCTTTATTATAGTATAGAAGATGATAGGCCTACATGGATGGATGATCATTGTTATTTTACTAAAAGATAGAATAAGTTGAATAGTTTCCCTTTCAGAGGGAGTTTTGACAACCCACAAAACTCATTTTTCATTTGAAGATATAACGAAAAGGTGCATATGACCTTATTTTTTTTGCCCAGCTTGCCAAAATACCCCTCATTCCAATATTAAAATTTTCAACTGACTGTACAGTGAGTCAGTCATTCTATCAGGACTCGAATAATTTTGAAATTTTAATTAAATAAAAATGGAATAATACAATCTCTTTATGTAAATAACAACACCTCCATCCAAAGGCATATTAACTGCATGCGTTTTCATATTGCCGATACAGCATTGATAAAACTGTAGACGTTTATTTAGCACTATGTCTCAAAAATTGTTCTAGCTGAAAAATTAATAATCCATGCCACGTGTAGGCCTAAACATTGCATCAGGAAAACGAAGTTTCAAAACTATGTTTTCCAGGTAGAAAGCAATATCGAAACTGATGTTCCTTTTTTAATTTCGACCATATGATTTGGTGATTTTTTAATGAAATCGAATTTAAACATTAATTCTGAAAAATCTAGAAGGAAAATAAAAATTTGGGCTTCCAGGTGCACGAGATTCATATTTTTAGAATCTATGTGCAAAATTTAGAGATCTAAATCATTCCCGTTTTTCCGGTATGCAATCCACAAGTTGACATGTTTTGATGCAAACAAACGAACACACGAACAAACACAACCCCACTCTCTCTTATTATATAGAAGCGAACAATTTCTGTATATTTATATCTGGTTATTTATGTTCAACGGATCTCCAAAACAGCTCTAACGATTTTTACGAAATTTGGAACATAGTAGGTTTATGATATAAAAATTCGATTCCTCTTGTCTCATCCTAGGGAAAACTCGCTGAACGACATTAAAAGGATAATTCATCCTTGGCTGAAACAGCTGAGACTTTCGTCTCGTCTGTGGATAGTAAAAAGTGAGCGAGTGACTCTGTGGAAAATCAAAATATTGCATCCCCGAGATTTATAAGCTGACGTATAACCAGCTGTAAAATATAAACACGATCATTTTAGAGAATTGTGTTCTGTTTATCAATAAAATATTGGGGCACCGAGCTTCGCTCTTGCTTGTGCTGTGTGAATCGTCGTTGATACTTGTATTTATACATTCATACAGGATTTAACATATTTTTTTATAGGCTAAACTTGAATTAATATAAGTTATTGATTGTAGTTTTTACACTAGTGTTACCTGTATAGATTAGGTACTCTTTCCCCGCGCACGCGGATTAGAAGTCCATGCGAGGAAATAATTAATCCATGAATATTCTATTTTATTTTGTACAGTGTTTTATATTGGAATAAAGAAATTGAATTGAATTGAATCGTTAGTTTTATTTATTGATAAGCAGAACACAGTTTTCTAAAATGATCGTGTTTATATTTCACAGCTAGCTATATGTCATCTTATGAATTTCGGGGATGCGATATTTTGATTTTTCACATACTCACTCGCTCACTCACTTTTTTACTATCCACAGCTGTTTCAGCCAAGGATGAATTATCCTTTTAATGTCATTCAGCGAGTTTTCCCAAGGATGAGACCTAGTGCAATCGAACGTTTATATCATAAACCTACTATGTTCCAAATTTCGTGAAAATCGTTAGATCCGTTAAACATAAATAACCAGATATATACAAATATACAGAAATTGCTCGCTTAATATGATAGGATAAAAATAACGAGCGAAGCTCGGTGCCCCAATATTTTATTTATAAACAGAACACAGTTTTCTAAAATGGTTGGGGAAGGACTAACAGGCACAGCCCAAAAATGTGTTTCCCCGAATTTTGATTTATACACTAAAAATAGTCCTAAAAGTAGGTTATGTTCCATACACTTGAATTCAGGTCCAATTTCCAGTCCGAACATTTCAAAACGGAAAAGTTCCAATTTAGATTGTTTACATACCAAATTGAATAACAAAATAACACTCACTAATCACTTAAAAATGTAAAATAATGATTAACTTTGAAAATTCTGATTTACTTCAATTTAGAATGATATTCCATGTTATGTCAACAAATCAGATATTTTGATCAAGTTGATTAAAATTTCTGTCTCATAAGATGAGATGATTGATTAAGAGTCCCCCAGTAGCTGAGTGCATCTGCTTAAAAAGTTTTATGGTTGAAGGATTAAAATAAAAATTAACTTTTTTGATGAATTTGGAAACATCGCAAAAATATGTTTTTATTTTAAATATAATTATTCTCTTTGATCAATCATGGATAGTTTTATCTTTCAAACCCTTAAGGTTTCTTTATATTTGAGGTCGTGTTTATATTTTACAGCTGGCTATACGCCAGCTTATGGATTACGGGGATGAGATATTTTGATTTTCCACAGATGCACTCGCTCATTCACTTCCATTATCCACAGACAACGAAAGTCTCAGCTGTTTTTCCAAGGATGAATTATCCATTTAATGTCCTTCAGCGAGTTTTCCCAGGAATGAGACCTAGTGCAATCGAATTTTTATATCATAAACTTGCTATGTTCCAAATTTCGTTAAAATCGTAAGAGCCGTTTTCGAGGTCCGTTGGACATAAATAACCAGATAAATATAAAAATATATACAGAAATTGCTCGCTTAATATACAGAGTGAGTCATATGTATGGGAACCCTTCAATAAGTTGGAGAATGTTGTAGATATAATACTGTAACTTTCAGGATAAGTTATAAGACGAATATTCTCCCTTTTGACATACAAGTTTTCTATATAAATATAAATCGAGCCTCAAATTTTGACATTCAATAACTTTTTTTGTGTGCACCGAATTTGATAATTTTTTTTAGTTGTGTTAGTTATGTTCAGGACCAGATTTATGGCCTAGATCAATGGATTGTCAGTACAACTTACTTTGTTATTCATTTTTTGTGGAAAATTAAGTGCGATCAAGATAGCAGTTGGAAGTGTGAGAGAAATATTCAGAATAATATTGTGTTGATCATCACACTCAAAATAGAATGTGTCACATAGTTTCTTCTGTAATTGCTATTTCATCCTGCTAATTTTCCAATAACAAAACTGGACACGAATTTGATACAAACATTTGAATTTCAAGTATTTCAAAGAAAGATTCCTCTCAATTCAAGTTTTTGACAGATTTTCCGTCAGCTTATAGAAGTGTAAATGGAACAGTTTTAATTTGTTTCCATACTCACTTACACAGGTGAATAATGCATTCCATTATTTTTCAGATACACCTATTAGTCAATATGAGACGAAGTTATCTCAGAATGTATTGAGCAGGTGAGTATAATGCAATATAATAAGTAAATGTTCGAGTGCCTATCATGATTATCAATGTTACCTAGCATGTTTCAGATGGACACATTAAAGCGTCGGTCCCGGATGCCTGAAAAGCAGTCGATAGGTCATATCACAGGCCCTGAAATTGATCTTTTGCGACCTGAAAACTGTGACATCAGACCTGAGCCAGCCAGGTCACTCGATATTATTATATTATCAATCATAGGACCGCTTGCACAGAAGTCTGTCAAATTTCAATAGTGATTGAATACACCAATCAAATAAGTCTTTTTTGAAAAATCTGGTATGGCGCACTCACACAACTTTCCTTGCCGTTATGAAAATTGATCACCTGACGCTAGTGTGCCCGCGCATCCCAAGTCAATATTCGAAGATCTGAGCCAGCTGGTGACAATAACGCTGGAAACACACAAGGTCCGCTATCTCTTCTTAGTGAATGATTCAATAGAATCAACAGTTGCCAACAGTTTGCAATTGAATAATCACATTTTTTCGAATTTCAAGCGTATTTTCAATTTTAGGTGAACATGTTACTGGACGTTATTTGTAGAGATTTCCATGCTCAATCTTTTCCACTTGAAATTTCTTGTTTAAATTGTATCTGAAGCCTGATAATTGGGAATCTAAAATCAAACTTTGCATAGATAGGGTGGAGCTCCTGAAATTTTTATAGATATGAGACTTTTGGCAGTTCATAGTCCTCATTCAAGCCGCCATCTTGAATTGCATTTGATCGAAATTGTTCGTGTCGGATCCTTACAGTGTAAGGACCTTAAGTTCCAAATTTCAAGTCATTCCGTCACTTGGGAGATGAGATATCGTGTACACTGACGCACATACACACACACACACATACACACACACACACACACACACCCATACAGACTAATACCCAAAAACTACTTTTTTACTCAGGGGACCTTGAAACGTATATAAATTTGTAAATTGGGGTACCTTAATTTTTTTCGGAAAGCAATACTTCCCTTACCTAAGGTAGGGCAAGGAAAGTAAAAAAGGTTTGGGTAAAACATAACTCAAGGATCGGCCAAGGGTAAACAATACAACTGTGATACCCTTTGGCAAGTAGATTTAGCGAATTTCTGATCCTTGTGCAATAAAGTGTCTGCCCCCATTCATTCATATCGACGTTATCATTTACAACCAATAGACAGTCTATACTCTGTAGCTATTGGTGCAACATAGTCTGAAGAGACTGCTAAGCATATCATACTGGATTGCGAAAGTCTTGGAGCTAGAAGAAAGGCTCTTCGTTTGGCTGTAAGCAACCAGGTGAGGAATGGGGTGTTGGTATAGGGAAGAAACTCCTGGACCTTGTAAAAGACACGGGAGTTGGTTTGCCTAACATACTTTGGGACACACAATAAGCTTCGGTTGACGTGTGAGGTTCTTTGAACCTTCGGATCTTTGAATCCGTCCCTTCAAAACATAAACATAAACAATGGTGCAGCATGGAGTTTCTGCTAAGTTTATTAAGATGCGACAAGTACCTAAATCGTGAAAATTTCCATCAGAACCAAATTCATTTTCCACGGTTGCCAAATCGTGTCCCGTAAACGGAGCCCCAACTCGTAGCTGGATTTTCACATATCAGTGAGTGACAGAGAAAGGTGACCGTTACAGTGAGAATATTTAGAAAAGTATTTTCTCACAAAATTACTTACAAATATTTTTAATAATAAGCTAAATGCCACTAATTTTTAGACATATTATATACTCCAAAACGGTGTAAAAATCAGTTATTGGGCTTCAATTTATACAAAATTTTCCCGGAGAGAGCCCCCGGAATACTTCAGAAAAGTATTTTCTCATAAAATTACCTACAAATATTTTTAATAATAAGCTAAATGCCACTAATTTTTAGACATATTATATACTCCAAAACGGTGTAAAAATCAGTTATTGGGCATCAATTTATACAAAATTTTCCGGGAGAGAGCCCCCGGAATAATTCAGAAAAGTATTTTCTCATAAAATTACCTACAAATATTTTTAATAATAAGCTACCACATGCCACTAATTTTTAGACATATTATATACTCCAAAACGGTGTAAAAATCAGTTATTAGGCATCAATTTATACAAAATTTTCCGGGAGAGAACCCCCGACCCTCACCCCCCCACCGGTGGGTCAGGGAGTATCGAATAACCCTCAGCGAGAGGGGTGAGGGTCCGGGGGCTCTCTCCCGGAAAATTTTGTATAAATTGATGCCTAATAACTGATTTTTACACCGTTTTGGAGTATATATAATAAATATGTCTAAAAATTAGTGGCATTTAGCTTATTATTGAAAATATTTGTAGGTAATTTTATGAGAAAATACTTCTCTGAATTATTCCGGGGGCTCTCTCCTGGAAAATTTTGTATAAAGTGATGCCTAATAACTGATTTTTACACCGTTTTGGAGTATATAATATGTCTAAAAATTAGTGGCATTTGGTATCTAATTATTATTAAAAATATTTGTAGGTAATTTCATGAGAAAATACTTTTCTGAATTCGCAATTGGGAGTAACTAAAATTAAAATGGGTTTCTTTATAAAAAAACACATTTCGTGGCTTATGCGCCCACAAGATCCTTTGTTTTGGTTTGGTTGCTCAGAATTGAATATCCCTTTACCTCCTTACTACGAAAAAACATATGAAGTCCAAGTGAATTTGCAAAGGCATGCCTTACATTTTGGGGGCCCCCTTATCCTCGGGGATCCCCGAAGGCATGCCTTACATTTTGGGGGCCCCGTTGTCCTCGGGAATCCCCGACCAGCCGACCTGGCAAGACCGCCCCTGCTCTGTCGTGTTGAGTGTGAACAGTCCAATCGGAACTCATGGTAATCTCATTTTCAATGTGCCGGTGCTGGTCACTGATAAGTGGCAATCCAACTTTGATAAGTCAAATTCATTACAATTCCTCTTACACATGTGATTCTAATTGTCTCATTATTTTTCATGAGATGGTGATAATGATGGTGATAATGATGATGATGATAATGATGATTTTATTCAGCGCACAAATCTGGATCTAGATTCTGAAAATTCTGAACCTGAGAGACTAAGTAGTGATAAGGATTTAAGTGTATAATTTCCCTCTCCCAACATTTGACGATAGTAAAGCTGAGTTGAGCTTCATACGCTCCAAGATTGTTGAGTTGGAGCATATAAAGACTAAGTTGATAAAAAGATCAGTTGAACTGGAGGCTACTGAGCTTGAACTGGATAAAGCACCCGATACCTCCTTGATTGAGGGGAATACGAGTGTAGATGTACCTCCAATAAGGAGTCGTGAAGGTGACATGCGCGTGGTAGAATTGACAAAACAAATTATTGACATGGAGTTACAGATAAAGGAGATGATATCCACAATAAGGACATTGGAGATGGACAACTTAGTGTTACAGGGTAGAATCATAAGTCTGAACACTTTAGCTGAGTCATAAGGATGAAAAAACAGCTGATAAATGATAATGTTGAGAATACAGAGGGAATATCCAGTCATTGCGGGGGAAGGTCAGGGGATTCCGCACACGAAAATAGGAAAGCATTCAAGAGCCTCATTATAGGGGGATTCCATGATTAAACACCTGAAATCTGACAATATTTTGAATGATAATACATGTATTGTGAGCTCACCGGGAATTGGTATTGACGATTTGAAGAACTCTTTGAAATTATATAAGGATGTTTATAATGTGGTTTTGCTGAATGTAGGGACTAATGATGCTTGGAATACAAGAACTCCAGACGACCTGGGCATTAAAATGAAAGCTCTAATTAAAATGGCTAGGAATACATTCCAAACAGCTACGCTGGTGGTGAGCGGTTTACTGCATAGACGTGACATAGACATGAGGTATATTGATGCAATAAATGGTGCCATTGAATGGCATTGTGCACAGTCTGATTGCACAATATTTGTAGATCCTAATTGTTGGGTTTTCGATAGGGACATTGGGCGAGATGGGTTGCATCTTAATAGGAGAGGATCCCGGAAGCTTAGATATCTATTCAATCGTATTATTTCTCGTGTAGAGCAGGAATCTGTGCAATCAGCCACTTCTCCCACTTCATCTGATTCGACTTTTTTAGGGGTTCAATCTCAAGTAGAATGATTGATAAGACAGAAGCTCCTAGATTGAGTGTTCTTTTTTGTAATGTTCAATCATTGAATAATGAGATTTATGATGTTGAAATGTTGAATTTTGAAGATGAGTATGATATTATATGTTTTACAGAGCACTGGATGCGAGCTGAAGAGCTTGAAGTGGCTAGAATCAGTGACTATTCCTTAATAGCTGCTTTCTGTAGAAAAGAGAAAAGTCATGGTGGTGTCGCTATGTTTGCTTCAGATGCTTCTTGTTATCCAATTAGAGAAATTGATGTTGAGGGGTATTGTTCAGAATTGCATAATGAATTCGCCTGTGTGATTCTTCCTGTGCAGAGAATTGTTATATTGGCTGTATATCGATCACCAAATGGTGATTTGGGTTTGTTCTTTGCCAAATTTGATAGGCTCTTAACATCACTAGCTAAATATCGACCCAAATATGATTTTGTTGTGGGGGGTGACTTTAATATAAATGTAATGAATTCTACTGCTAGAGAAACAATCGATTTCAGAAACACTTTAAGATCAAATGACTTACACCTGACCAACTTTGAACCAACTCGGAGTCAAACCTGTCTGGATAATGTAGCAACCAACTTAGATTCTGGTTTGTACTTGGTGGAAGTAAGGGATTACGTTTTGTGTGATCACTTTTCGGTGTCTTTCAAGGAAACTGTGAATGATGAGGGACGCAGTTGGGAAGGTGGACCTAATGATTCAAATTGTCCCCCCAGACTGATAAGACCTATAACACAGGATAGAATTGAAATTTTCTGTCATAGTCTCAGTGCGATTGAGTGGCCCAATGTTTTGATTTTCTCCGGGGGAGAGGAGAATTTCATTGCTTTCATTGACCTTTTCATGAGGCTCTTCCATGAATTCTTTCCTGCTAGATTGTCAAAACAAAGGAGTTTCACAAAAAAAAGAGGAATGCCTGATTGGATAAATCAGTCTGTACTGGCTCTTAGGAATTGTGTCTTGATAGCATATGATAAGTATAGATTGAGTCAATCACCACATGATCAACGTGTGTTTAAATCTGTACATAAGCTGTACAGACATGAACTGAGACAGGCTAATTTGCAGTACAATGCACTCAAAATTGAGAGGGCTTCTAATAAGTGTTCTACGGCTTGGAGCATTATCCGGGAAGTATCTAAGCCTTCAAGACAAACAATACGAAATACGCCAGTCACACCTGATGAATTTAATGATTTTTTTGTCTCGTCTGTTCTCCATATACGTGAAAGGATTGATACTCCTCCAGTGTCAGCTGTGCAATTACTTGCCAGGAGTTCTGCTCCGGTTTCCACATTCAGATTCAGGCCACTCTCTTTCAAGACTGTTGAAAGCATAGTATTGAAAATTAAAAACAGCAAAAGTAGGGACATATATGATCTTTCAAGCTCCTTAATTAGAGCTGTGATTGCTTTTATTGTGACTCCTCTTACAAATTGTATTAATGCCTGTATTGACGATGCAGTTTTCCCCAACATTCTGAAGCATTCCAAGACTGTGCCAGTTCATAAGAAAGGGAGCTGGGACGATCCTGCCAATTTTCGACCTATATCAGTAGGATCAATATTTGCAAAGGTTTTTGAGACTGGTATGGCAATAGCATTGTATGAATATTTTGAAAGCAAGAATATATTCACATCTTCCCAGTATGGATTCAGGTCTGGTCGGTCAGCAATTGAAGCTGTGGAGAGTTTGGTGACGGATATTTTGAAGAGTTTTGAGATGAATAGCCTTGCTGGAGTAACCATGTGCGATCTGAGCCGTGCATTTGATGTTGTTGACCATGATATATTGTTGGCTAAGCTTGAACCCTTTGGCATTGAGGAAAAGAGCAATCAGCTGTTGAGATCATATTTGACAGATCGTAGGCAGACGGTTTGTGTTAATGGTGTCTTCTCTCATCCAAGATATGTGAAATATGGCGTCCCACAGGGATCGAATCTGGGGCCATTGCTTTTTATAATAATGACAAATGATATTAGAGTGAGTGTGGATAGTAGGATAGTGAGCTATGCTGATGACACATCATTACTTTCATGTGATGCAAATCTGGATATATTAAGGGAAAGGATGGTTGATGCTCAAAACGACATTTCTTCTTGGTTTCGGGCAAACTACTTCTTATTAAATCGAGAAAAAACCAAGTCAATTATTTTTAATTTGAAAAATATAAAAGATGAAATCACTTCAGCTAAGCTACTTGGTATTATTCTAGATACAAAATTAACATGGACATGTCACATTGACTGGTTATGTGGTCGGCTCAGTAGAGTGGTTTTTCTTATAAGACGTCTTAGAACTCTTGTTCCTCAGCAATATTTGAGGACGTCCTACTTCGGGTTTTTCCAGAGTTTAATTCAATATTGGCTTATCCTATGGGGTGGAGCAGCCAATACCAGTAGGGTGCTGCTTCTTCAGAAAAAAGTAGTGAGGCTTATGGCCAATGCTGACTACCTCGCTCATTGTCGCCCAATATTTGTTTCGTTGGAGGTTATGACTGTGTTCAGCCTGTACGTCATGCGACTCCTGGTCAGGGTCAGGGACGAGTTGGATGTTCTTGAATGTAGGTCTGAGATACACGGGCATTTCACCAGACAAGCATGTCATCTGAATGTTCCTTTTGTCAGGTTAAAAAAACTTCAAGGACATTATAGAATATTATCAATCAAGGCATTCAATAAGCTGCCTGTTAGTGTGAGATATATGAATCAAGCCCGTTTTAAAACTCAAGTTAAAAAGCTGCTAACAGAGAACCCATTATATAATGTAGGGAATTTTTCAATTTGCCTGTCGATGTAGTGAATACTTATTTTGTGTGATAATATATATTTATAATGGCTCAGTAGTTTTATGGGATTATTCTTGACGACACCTAATGTACATTGAATTGTATTTATTGGTGGATGAACGTATTCTATTCTATTCATGTTGATGGTTTTGAGGTTTTGTAAGATCGAATTGAGAAATTATTGTTAATAATGATGAATCATTTTGTTTGTTTCAGGCTGGCCAGCATCATTAACCCAAAGTAGAGATGATATAGGTATCATTTTTTCCAAACATTTTATTCCACAAATAAATTGTATAGTGAAACAATTGTATAGGTAATTACTCACTTTTCATATTCAATGGTAACTGTAGGAAAAACTTAATGTGAAATATTTAATTAAACACGTATTTCACATTCAATTTTTCCTACAGTTACCATTGAATATGAAAAGTGACTAATTACCTATACAATTGTTTCGCTATACAATTTATTTGTGGAATAAAATGTTTGGAAAAAATGATACCTATATCATGGAATGGTTTTATTTTATTCAAATACTTGTAATTGGTTTTAAAAAATAAACTTTATTCCATTATTTCATTGTAATTGCGATTGGTTTTTAAAAATAAACTTTATTTCAATACTTCATTTCATCTCATTAATTTATTCCATTCTATGCATATTGCACACGTGATATCCTCAATATAATACAGAGTTCTCCCGAACTCTCTGCCTTTATTCTACTCGAGAGAGATTTCTTTTTTATTTTTTGCGCATTTTCTAGGATTTTGATCTTCCTAGCTAGGTTTTGCGCATTTTCTAGGATTTCGAACTCCCTAGCTAGGTTTTGCACATTTAATTTACAACTTCTATCAAGGTCTGCAGAAAGGAGAAGAAGGGGAAGTAGAAGAATAATAGAAAAGAGGAAGATAAAGAAGAAGAATGAATAAGAGAGAAGATGGAGAATAAATAAGAGAGGAAGAAGAAGAAGAAGAAGAAAGAAGAAGAAGAAGAAAAAGAAAAAGAAAAAGAAAAAGAAAAAGAAAAAGAAGAAGAAGAAGAAGAAGAAGAAGAAGAAGAAGAAGAAGAAGAAGATCAAGAAGAAGAAGAAGAAGAAGAAGAAGAAGAAGAAGAAGAAGGAGAAGAAGTTAGAGGAAAAAGAAGCGGAAGAATCTGTCATTCACTATTTACTATTCAAAATACGAATTAAATATTCTGTGGTGAAAAAATACCATTGTGAGATACTCGTAATGGAGCCAGTGCATAGGAACAAAGGACGACATATTGGCAAATATTCTATTTCCACTGCCTTCCATAGTAGATAGCTGTGATCTTAGTTCGTTGGCGTATCCTAGTATATCTGACATTCAATTTATAGGTTATCGTTCCTTTTATAATTATTCTTTCCTATAATGATCAATTATATTATATTCTAGAAGAAAATTTATTATTATCTTTTCTTGGTTTAATGGTGGATTTTCATAATTGAAACTACAAATAAATTATTGGGCTAATAGGCTATATAGTTAATCAGGCTATATCAAATAAAATCAAGCTTTATTGTTTACATCAGCGAAATACAGCAAAATAAACTACATCATCCTTACATATTCTTCTCCATCTTCTTCTTCTTCTTCTTCTTCTTCTTCTTCTTCTTCTTCTTCTTCTTCTTCTTCTTCTTCTTCTTCTTCTTCTTCTTCTTCTTCTTCTTCTTCTTCTTCTTCTTCTTCTTCTTCTTCGTCTCTTCTTCTTCTTCTTCTTCTTCTTCTTCTTCTTCTTCTTCTTCTTCTTCTTCTTTCTTCTTCTTCTTCTTCTTCTTCTTCTTCTTCTTTCTTCTCTCTTCTTCTTCTTCTTCTTTCTCTTCTTCTTCTTCTTCTTCTTCTTCTTCTTCTCTTCTTCTTCTTCTTCTTCTTCTCTTCTTCTTCTTCTTCTCTTCTCTTCTTCTCTTCTTCTTCTTCTTCTTCTTCTTCTTCTTCTTCTTCTTTTCTCTCTTCTTCTTCTTCTTCTTCTTCTTCTTTTCTCTTCTTCTTCTTCTTCTTCTTTTCTTCTTTCTTCTTCTTCTTCTTCTTCTTCTTCTTCTTCTTTCTTCTTCTTCTTTCTCTTCTTCTTCTCTTCTTCTTCTTCTTCTTCTTCTCTCGTCTTCTTCTTCTCTTCTTCTTCTTCTTCTTCTTCTTCTTCTTCTTCTTCTTCTTCTTCTTCTTCTTACTTACTGCGGTGGCCACTCTTACCCCAGTCGGTACTTGGCCTCATCAACTAAGCCTCTCCAAAAGTTTCGGTCACCCGCGTGGCCTCTTTTAGGCCCATCCTCCTCATATTTTTCCGGACCTGGTCCCACGATCTAGTTTTTGGCCTTCCAGCTGGTCTCCTTCCTATAGGATTAATTATTCCAGAGCGCTTTCTTCTTTCCTCAGAATATGTCCCGTCCACCGTAAAGGACGACATATCCTATCAGATATAACTTGAAATGTAATGATACAACCTTTTAATAGATTGCAAACGATTTGGCAACAGTGTGGTGTTGAAAAATGATGGAGCTATCTGCCTTGTCTATTGACAGACAAGGATGGCAAACTATTTTTTATCAGGTGATCAACTCGAATCGCAAACAAGTGAATTATTTTTACCATCGCCAATTACAGAATAACGATGATAATTCTTAAGAAGTAGTTGAAGCCTTAATTCAAAGTTCTATTGTTATGTTGAAGCAAAAACTCAAGTGGCAATTTGTCACAGTTTCATGTGGAGCTCGTTTTTTAAATTTACAACTCAAAATTATTCAGCTCTTATTTACAGCTCTATTTTTTAGCTCTAAATTTCTACAATTTCACACATTTTTACTCTCGTACACATATGGCTCTAGAGTTCAATCTTCCTCATTTCCAGGGTAAGACGTCATAAAAACGAGGTTATGGCCCATGAAATCTCCGATTCTGTTATAAAACTCAGAAGGAGAGCATTGCACTCAAATAAGCAGGTGTTTCTCTCTGTTCTATGAAACAGAGCTATTGAAACTATAGCTCTATCAAAATTTGACAAGAACAATTTTGCAACTGTAGTGAATATTATTCCCAGAAAAAATCGTAATAATCAGTAAAATTCGAACTTTTTCTGGTATCATTGATTGACCGAGCGAAGTGAGGTCTAAGATTCAAGTCGATGTTTGAATGTTTATATGTTGCGCATTTACGGCGAAACGCGGTTATAATTTTTCATGAAATTTTACAGGTATGTTCCTTTTCAAATTGCGCGTCGACGTATATACAGAGTTTTGAGAAATCTTGCATTTCAAGGATAATATAAAAGTAAAAAGGAGCCTCCTTCATACGCCAATATTAGAGTAAAAATCAGACTATCGAATTATTCATCATAAATCAACTGTCGAGTGGATTATAAATTGCATGCCATGACGCATGCAATTCAATATCTCAATGTAACTTGGTAAAAAATCAGCTGCTGTGTAGACTAGTAGTTCTGTGAACAGTAGACCTCACGCAGTATTCTCATCCACAAGTACCTGATTGAAACTATAGACCTTATGGGAATACAGCAATAGACTGGCTTCTCCACACATCTGTGTAATCACTTATCAGCTGATTTATGATGAATAATTCTATAGTCTGATTTTTACTGTAATATTGGCGTATGAAGGAGGCTCCTTTTTCCTTTTATATTATCCTTGAAATGCAAAATTTCCAAAAACCTTGTATATACGTCGACGCGCAATCAAAAAAGGAACATACCTGTCAAATTTCATGAAAATCTATTATCGCGCTTCGCCGTAAATGCGTAAACATTTGAACATTAAGAGAAATGTCAAACCGTCGACTTGGATCTTAGAGTTCACTTCGCTCGGTCAACTATTAACTGCATGCCTCATTGAATGCAATTTCATGCACTATTAAATTAACTATTAATTGTGTGCAATAACGCATGCATTTAATAACTAAAATAACAAAGCATTGTCTCTCGAACTTTCTCTGTTTTGAACTCGGGCTGTATGTCTTGAAGGAGATTAGCTTTTGATGTTAGAATTTTGATACACCAACTCCAATAGCCATTAGTCGTTTTCACACCGATATCTCGCCGACACGACATACAGACAGGATTTACTCTGATGGACAGTATAAGAGGAGGCTGCGGTTTATAACTGCGCGAGGTCTCCTGTTCACAGAACTACTAGTCACTATAGTCATTAACAGTTGTTACTCATCTATATATATAAAAGCGAAATGGCACTCACTCTCTGACTGACTGACTGACTCACTCACTCACTCACAGAACTAAAAATCTACCGGACCAAAAACGTTCAAATTTGGTAGGTATGTTCAGTTGGCCCTTTAGAGGCGCACCAAGAAATCTTTTGGGGATATTTTAACTCTGAGGGTGGTTTTTAAGGATTTAAAGCTCGTCTTTTAGCATGTATATTCTTCTTATTCTCTCAATTATAATTGAATATTCTTCTTATTCTCTTAATTATAATTGAAAAAAGGCTAATTGAAAAGGTTAGAACAATAATCTATAAGCTTTTATAAACTATAAAAGGTTAGAACTAAAAGTTATAGAACTATAATCTAGAGAGAGTACCTCTTCGAAACAGTAGTTGTTAAATGGTAACTAAATTGATAATTTTGTCAGGTTGGTATTAAGTTGAGTTGACTTTGTTAGGTTGGCACCAAGTTGAAGATTGAAATGCATTTATTGCGGAAAAATTGATTGGGCACTGCTACTTCAATCAGAGCTATTCCTGGTAATATTATATTACTAGCCGTCAGGCTCGCCATATCCGTTTAGCCAGATGTTTAGTCTGTACCCCCGACTGGATCGTCCTAACATAATATGATAAAAATGCTCAAATGAAAAATGCAGGCGAGCGAAGCGAGCCTGCTGATCTCATTCTTGGACAATCCAGTCGGGGGTCCAGAGACGGATATGGCGAGCGAAGCGAGCCTGACGGCTAGTTTATTATAGTCATTGATGATGATCGTTGAGCTACTAAATTTCGAAAATTAAACTTTCCAACCTACTTAAATGACCTCCATAATTTTTAAACTATAATGAGGTCCACGTTATAATGGCAGTGCTCGATTAGCAATGGTATTGCTTTCCATTCCTATCATTCGACAAAGCGGATAGCACTATCTCTTCCTCGCTTTGCTATGTTGCCAGATCGTCTTTTAACAATGTAGAATCATTAATTAATTAATAAAATATTTATCTTAATTTATTATGAAAATAGGCTATTGAAAAATATAATTTCTTGCTTAATAAAATACAGCTACCGTCTATACAAGGCATTGGCAAGGCAGAGAATCGGCTTTTTTCTCCCATCTTTCTCAACTGCCATCATAAAATGGACCTCACTATACAAAGGTTAACTTCGAACTATCACCATTGGTTTAATTAGAATTAAACCTATGAGAACTAACCTAATGAGCACTAACCACCCAATGACTTAGCCTACTATAGTTTGTGTGAAATAAGTTGAGACTTGGCCCTCCATCCAAAGAAATTACAGGGTTGCCAATTCCTGTAAAATTGCAACTTTCTCAAATTTCCAATTCAACGTCAGAATTGGATGTAGAATATCATCCCCGATATCCTAGTAGTGCTAGAAAAGTTTCATGGTTGAAGGATCAAAAGGAAATTTAACTTTTATGATAAAATTGGGAACATCGCGAAAAATTGTTTTCTTTTGAATATCACTTCTCTCAGAATCATGGGGCGTCGTAATGCGTAATAATTTTATATCAAATTAACGGGGAGAATGTCTCCTTTCTATTGGTGTCTGGATCATTTTTATTCGACTCAAAGTTATTTTTTAATTAATGTTCATGTTCGTCAATGTCGAGACATTTCGTGCAGAAAACATTAAATTTTCGACATGCTAGAAACTATTTTGTTTCAAAAGATAAGTAGGTGGTGAGAGCGAGAAAGTTTCTCAGAAATGAATAAAATTACTTTTCCAATTGTCAAACGTACTTGGAACAACGTATTTTGGCCTCTCAGGAGTTTCAAAGTCAAGGATAGCGGCTGAATGGTGTGCCATCATAGGCTATCAATAGCTGAGATCAACAAAAAAAAACTGGTGTGGTACACTCACACAACTTTCCTTGCTCATATTTGAAACTATGATCAGACTTCTGTATATGTGTATATATAATTGTTTTCAGAGTACTTTTTCCTTTGTGTAAACTGTGGAATTCTATGATTTTTTAGTCGTCATTTTTTTAAAGTCGTCAAAACAGCTGTTCTACAGATGAAATACTCGACTATGTGTTCTTTTTATGAACTGCGCTACCTACCTACCTCATGCATGAGAAGGAGGTTACTAAGTTTATTTCTCAAGGATGGGGTGGACCCCCCCATTAGTTTCCCAGAAAGAAGACTCATGCCAGTTGATAGAGCTGATAAATAACTATACAGAGGATGAATTTGAAAAAAATCGGTTAAGTTATTTTTGAGAAAATCGCGAAAAACATGATTTTTTACTAATTATCCGCCATTTCTCTCAAGAATATTACGGAGCTCCTGCAATTTTCCCAGAAATGAGACTCGTGTCAGTTGATAGGGCTTATAAATAGCTATCCATGGTATAAATTTGAAGAAAATCGTTAGAGCCGTTTTCGAGAAAACCGTGAAAAACATGGTTTTTTAGTAATTATCCGCCATTTTTTCCGCCATTTTGAATTCAATTTTATTGAATTTCTTATTCTCAGATCCTCTTGGCATAAGGACCTTGAGTTTAAAAGTCAATCGGTTAATTAGGAATGGAGTTATCGTGTTCACAGACATACACACATACACACATACACACACACACACACACACAGACCAACACCCAAAAATCATGTTTTTGGGCTCAGGGGACCTTGAAATGTATAGAAAACTTGAAATTAGGGTACCTTAATTTTTTTGGAAAGCAATACTTTCCTTACCTATGGTAATAGGGCAAGGAAAGTAACAAAATACAGAACGATTAAAAAATTCAGCAACTGCAAGCCACATGATTATTTTATAATAGTGAAAATGACAACCTCGCCTCGAATAATCCAAGCAGTGTTTCATTACAGCCTTTCTAAACTTTAAAATTCCTTGGAGGCCAAAATACGATCTTCCGACTACTTTTGACAATTGGAAAAATAATTTCAATTATTTCTGAAAAACTTTCTCGCTTTCACCACCCACTTATCTTTTGAAACAAAAAAGTTTCCAGCAGTCAGCCATATTAACAGTTAATATAAGGGAGCACGCACACAACAAGAACGAAAATAATTTAATTGTTATCAATCTACTCACGTAATTAATAAAGTGGGTCCAACACACAAGAAGAAGAAAATCAGTATTTATGCATGTTTACGCGAACAAACAGCATTGAAATAGAAACGAAAGTAAGAAAGTAACTTCCACTTTATCTACTGACAGATAACGGAGCTACGAAAAGAACGACCACTCTCCTTGGCTTCTCGATAAACACTGACATCACATCCAGATTTTCTGACAGACTCCCCATCAGGCCCGGTTGCACAAAATCCTGTTGAATTTTAATCGTGATTAAATGCCACGGAAAGCAATCAATTTACAGTAATTGAAACCAATCGGAGAAGGTTTTTTCATGAATAGGGCCTCTCTGATTGGTTATTGTGGCGGATATAGCTGCGTACACATATACGCACTTCCAACCCGCACCGAGCACGCTCCGCCCTCGTACCGCTCTCGTACCTCCATCGAACCACAGTCGCTCCGTCCACGCACCCATCATGAACGTTACGGAAGATGTTAGATCTTCTCGCGTTCCCCGGTCGAACCACTGTTGCTCCCCGGTCGAACATCAATCGCTCTGCTGGAGTGACGTTCGGTTGCGGAGCAGAGCAAAAGTCTGTACGCACCTTAACGGTAACAGACTTTTGGGGTTAAAGAAAGGAGAAGGGGCCGCGCTACCTGTACACTGGGCTATATAATTGTTCCAATTATTCATCCTCCAACTCTGGACTATCACACTCTATTGTCCTCTGAATCCGCTTCATTACCCTCATTAGTGGCCGGAGTGGCCCCGGCTGCTTTCTTGAAGGCAGTTTTAGCTGGTAGGGACTCATCTATTACTTTTCACCTTACCTGTTACTTGTATTCTCATTTTATTATTGAATCTAGATCAGTATTCAAGTACTTGTTATTCAGTTATGATTCATTTTGATGAAACTCAACTTGCTCACAAGCTGTATACAGACTAACTTGAGTTACATACAATTCGTGGTTACTCACCACGTGCGCTATTCATCAGCTGATGATATGTCTATGTAATGTATCTAGTGTCATCACGTACACTGTAATCTTTATTTAAAAAAATAATACGTTCTTAGTTCGACTAAATTTGTACTAACTTACTAGTAGTACTGTGAACAGTAGACCTCACGCAGTATTCTCATACACAAGTACCTGAATGAAACAATAGACCTTATGGAAATACAGCAATAGACTGGCTTCTCCACACATCTGTGTAATCACTCTTGTCAGCTGATTTATGATGAAATTGAATTTATGCTATTTCTATAGTCTGATTTTTACTCTAATATTGGCGTATGAAGGAGGCTCCTTTTTCCTTTTATATTATCCTTGAAATGCAAAATTTCCAAAAACCTTGTATATACGTCGACGCGCAATTAAAAAAGGAACATACCTGTCAAATTTTATAAAAATCTATTACCGCGGTTCGCCGTAAATGCGCAGCATATAAACATTAAAACATTCATACATTAATTAAACATTCAAACATTGGTTGAGTTCAAAGCCACTGATCAATTCCATCGGGTTTTTTTTACGTTCAGTAAAAAACCTAATCACAGATTAGTGATCACAGATTGGAAAGTCGGCTAGTATCTTGACGCCATAATCCGCCATCTTGAAAGAAAGTGTAGCATTGTAATACAACAGTAGTTTTAATTTCTAACAAGATGATGCAGTCATGTGTCGTGGTCTTGGTGCACTCAAATCTTGGTTAGATTGATACCTTCCATTTTGTGTGTATTCTGTGGCTGAACGGTTGCTCATGAGTCGTGACTGACAGATGTTTCCCTTGTTGATCATATTTTGTAAACAAAACTAGAACTTAACCTATTTCATTGTAATCAATTAAAATGGAAAACCATCAGGTGATTGGAGTAGTTTTAAATGCTTTGTAGAATATTATAAATGTTATTGAATTTATGTAATAATGCATTTCTCTGCTCCCAAATACATTATATAATGGAGTCCATCATTTGTAAAGAACCTCATATTCAGCCATGTATGTTTACGTTCAGCTACTCTATTTACGTTCTTTTCCATCTGATAAATATGCGCCTGATATCTATCAAAATAACTTTTCTGGTAGCAAAATTAATAGAGGACCAGGTAGGCTGAGTCCTGAATACAACTCGTCCTACCAAAACAATAGGTAATGCGAATAATTGCAAAATCAAGTAGTGAATAATTGTTATTTTTATTATTGAATTAATTGTGATGTAAGTTTCAAAATACATAAGTTGAATGTGATGCCAATTGTAAAGACTTTCAAATTGTGAAGAAACAAATTCAAAAAATAAAATGATTTTGTATTCAAAATTTTGAATATTATTCAATGTCCTGAAATGACAAACTCTTTGATTGCCTTTGTAGGCACAGCTCATAAGTAAGATAAATCTATATAAGTAAATGAACAATAACAGTATGAATGATAATGAATGAATGAAAATAGATAGATGAATGAATAAGAATGGATGATATTACAAATTTATGATGAATATACAATTACTCAACCTGAGTATCTTGAGGATGTCGAAAGCTGTAGGCATTTGTAAGAAATGCTCCGGCAATGGAAATCATCATCACCATACCGGCCAGAGAGTGGGAGGGTATACGTAACCCCAAAGTGGAATGCTAAATTGCACAGTCGACCAAGTGAGTGGGAGGGTATATGGAACCCCAAAGTGGATGCAATTTCGACTGTCAATAGAGACTGCAGACCTTTATCGGTAGATTCGATCGTAGGTAGAATTGTAGAACAGATTCGGTAGCAGATTGATTCGAGAGATGTAGAGAGATTGATTGAGTTTCCCAAAATCCAAACTGTGGACAGAGAAAAAGAAAATACCCTACGGTAAGAAAATATGTTGACTGTAGCAACAGCGCTCTGAACTACACAGAGTTCAGAGTACAAAGAGTTTGAAAACAAGAATATGAAATAAAGATTTGTAGAAACATCAAGCAATCTTGATGATCTTGGAATTTTGCAGAAATACAATGGAATCAAAATGCTAAATTGACATTTTTTTAAAAAAGATTGAAATAGATGAACAATGTAAAATTGGAAAGAGCTTTAAACTAAATTCTAAAAATTGAGTTCAGAAAAGCGTGTTCAAATGGAAAGTGAGGTTACACCTACCAGAAGTTTGAGATTCAAACACAATCCGTGAAGACATACAAGTTGTTTGATTGAATTAGGCCAATATTTATCGCAAATATGCCAATGAAACATGAAAGTACTGAATATTCAGCTGGAATAAATTCAAATTCGAAAATTGAAAACAAAAGCTGGCCAATTCCCACATTCCGGAATCGAGTTGAAACAAAGAAGCAGCACACCAGCGCCACACAAGCCGAGTGGAGCAAAACCTACCTACAACGATTTCCGCAAGTGAGAAATGCAAGAATAAAGATACAAAACACAAATATTATTCAAAGGCAAGTGAAAAAGGACAAATATGAAATTAATCAAATACTACTAGACAACAAATTGGTATTATTACAAAGATACAAATATTGAAAACAATGCAGACTAAATCTGCCAAACGTTGGCTATACTGGCAACGCGCTAAGTTCAAAGATCAAGGATGATGCAAATTGAGTTTTAACACCATCTGTCACGAGATATTATATAATATATATTTTTGGTAATATTATAGATCACAAAAATCTCCAAGATCTTTAGTATGTAATAATCTCCCAGGCTGTCCCCTTAATGGCCGATTTCAATTCCAAATAATCTAGCGCTGCATGTGAGTCTATGCATCGTTCAAAGACAAAACAGTAGGTACATCGTTCAGAGCCACGTTCACTCACTGATCTCATCGTTCACTCACCGATTAGTGGCTTTGAACTCAACCATTCAAACATTTAAACATTAAGAGAAATGCCAAACCGTCGACTTGAATCTTAGACCTCACTTCGCTCGGTCAATAATCGATAGTAATGTGTGTGTTTATCCAATCAATGTAGGCTACCACTGGTTTACAGCTGAAAATGCCTTCAAGTAATCAGACTTGGCCACCAATTTATTCCTCGGATTGGAATCCTTAACAATAGACCACGAAAATGTCGAAACTCATTAACAATAGGCGACCATTGAAGGGTCACTACAACTTCTACCTGTTCATCCATTGCTTTCGGCGGCCGACTTTTGTGTAACGGGCCCTGGTACTTGAAATGGAAGTGTCTAGATAGTTGCCTAACAAAGAAACTGAGAACTGGTCCATAATCTATGGTGCTTGAATGAAATGACCAATTGAGTAAACTAAGGGTTCTCAAGTTTGAAACAGTTTTCGGAAAAAAATAAAACTCAAACCATTCAGAGAGTTGGATTATCAATAATGGCAGATTACGTTAATTGCTGACAAGCTATCAACTTCGTAACTGCTTTTAAAAACGTTTTCACCTTTTGTTTGTCTTTACAGTTTATTTCACAACCATTGACTAGTTGCTATCAACTAACTAGTTAACATAAAAACGTTAATTTCTGTTTTTACTTATTGGAGCGCGGTTGCGCAAAACCTCGTGGAAAGCCAATCTACTAAAATCCTCTTAAATTTTTAATCTGAATATTACAGGAGACAATAGTATACAGTGAAAGATTTTTTATGTTGTTTTTATGATCTACATAGGAATGAAGTACAGTTTTTACAGTATATTCGAAGGTACCTAGAATACATTTAATGTATTTTAGGTACATTGTTATATTCTATGTACGAGCCGTCAGGCTCGCTTCGCTCGCAATATCCGTCTAGCCAGGGGGCTCCGCACCCTGGACCCCCGACTGGCTCATCCAAGAATGAGATTAGCAGGCTCGCTTCGCTCGCCTGCATTTTTCATTTGAGCATTTTTATCATAATTATGTTAGAACGATCGAGTCGGGGGTCCAGACTAAACGTCTGGCTGCACGGATATGGCGAGCGAAGCGAGCCTGACGGCTAGTAATATAATATTCACAGGAATAGCTCTGATTGAAGTGACAGTGCCCAATCAATTTTTCCACGATAAATGCATTTCAATCTTCAACTTGGTGCCAACCTAACAAAGTCAACTCAACTTAATGCCAACCTGACAAAATTATTTATTTAGTTACCAGTTAACAACTGTTTCGAAGAGGTACTCTCTCTAGATTATAGTTCTATATTAACATATTTATGGTATGGACATTTTTCAATTATAATTAAGAGAATAAGAAGAATATACATGCTAAAAGACGAACTTTAAACCCTTAAAAACCACCCTTAGAGTTAAAATATTGCCAAAAGATTTATTAGTGCGCCTCTAAAGGGCCAACTGAACATACCTACCAAATTTGGACGTTTTTGGTCCGGTAGATTTTTAGTTCTGCGAGTGAGTGAATGAGTGAGTCAGTCAGTCAGTCAGTCAGTGAGTGAGTGCCATTTCGCTTATATATATATATATATATATATATATATATATATATATATATATATATATATTATATATATATATATATATATTATATATATATATATATAAATTAAAACAGGAGACACGATATAAATAGATTGAAAACACTTAAAAACCTAAATTAGAAATGGGGGAAATTTTCGGAGACTGTATATGGAGTGTTTTGGAGTGTTTTCAATCTATTTATATCGTGTCTCCTGTTTTAATTCATATTACAAACTTTAAAGTGTCTTCTGTTATGTGCTATATATATATATATAGATAGATTACCAATAAGTGATATTGTGATACTGTGGTAGACAAACATTATGAATAGAAATAAAAAACCTCCACCGATCACAGGCCAGTTATAGAATTTCTGTCCTCAAATTTGGGAGTGTCTCGATTAGACCAGGTTTCGTTTACACCAGGTCCTATTCTACAATGAAGCTGATTCTTACATTCTACATTGTATTGGTTTCAAACTGAAAAATTCTGTATTAAGCAGAGTTAGGACTTTTGTAGTCCTCTCTACCTCTCAACGTCAGATATGGTGGTGAGATCAACAAGATTATGAATAATAATATCATTGATAATGATTATTATTGAATGACAGTATTTTTGTTGAGTGGGAAGCACTGATGCTCTCTATATATCATTATATAATCTGTAATACTTTTCTTTTTATATTACACTATTATTCTGAAACTAAGTTTTATTTTTTTTTTTTTTAATAGTCAATTGAAGATTATTGATTCAGGGTGTAGTGGATCTCATACGGTGGTTTTATTTTTCTTTGTTTATGTTTCTTTTTTCATTCGGAATATGTTTGTTTAATTTAGACTTGGAATAATTTAGAATTGTCTGAATTGAGGTTTTGGACATCATTTAATACTTATTGAGAAGTGAACTTATTTAGTTGTTTTCTGGAGTTTGCAGGCTCAAACTCGACTTTTTCAGCTAGTTTTTTTTTCTTTATTTATCTTCCTTTTTTCTTAATTTTTATTCATAAAAAATGCCATTTAACTTTGAAGATACAATCGATTTTGGCATCTATGATACATTTGTAGTACACGATATTGCTACTTCCAAACCTAATTATTATTTAAACAATAGTTTAGAGAATCTAGTCAACTTATTACATATGAATATAAGAAGCATTAATAAAAACTTTGATCAATTTTTATGTTATTTGAATCAATGTGAAACAAGATTTAATGTAATAGTTTTATCCGAAACATGGATAACTGAAGACTGTCAGTGTCATTTTCTAATAGAGGGATACCGAACTATTTATAAAAAGAATAAGTATACTAAGAGTGATGGTATATGTATATTCATCCACAATGACATAGATTTCGATAGAATAGAACTGGAAATAGATAATGCCAACTCTCTCTCAATCGCATTCACAATTGAAGATAAGAAATATACTCTTATATATGTTTACCGCTCACCTTCTCTGAACATTACTCACTTTATTAACAGTTTTGACTTGCTTCTGCAAAATACCAATAATGGAAGTACATTTTTGATTGTAGGCGATATGAACTTGAATCTATTAGAAAACAGTCATCTCACTAACGAATACTTAAGCGCTGTTCATCTGAATGGATTCAAATCTCTTATTAATAAACCAACAAGAGTTCAATATAATACAAAAACATGTATAGACCATATTTTTCTCAAAAATAATAATATAAATCCTGATAATATATTAGCAACTATAATCGAATCAAATATTACCGACCACTTTATCACAACCATGCATATAAATAATAGCAGAATAAAACCTGAAAGTAATGAATTGACTAATACTAGAATGAAAATCGACTATGAGAATCTTTATCGATGCTTAGAGAATGAAAGATGGGATAATATACTTGATAATAATTCAGAGAACATTGATAATTTGGTTAATAATTTTGTAAATACTCTGACGGACCACATAAGAAAAAATTCAAAAACTTTTAAAATACCACATAAAAGGAGACCCTTAAAACAATGGATTAGTCAAGGCATTATTAATTCTATTAGAAAAAGGGACAAGATGCATAGAGAGTTGAATAAGCAACCATTCAATAATGGATTAAAGGAGGAATATAAACGGTACAGAAACACTCTGAACAACGTGATAAAAAATGCAAGAATAGAATACTACAACGAAAAATTTCAATTTTATAAGGGTAATATGAAGAAGACATGGGAATGCATAAAGGAGATTACAAACAATAAAAATAGGGATTTTCAACCCAAAATTGAAGCTAATGTATTAAATAACCACTTTGCAACAGTTGGCTAGTCTTATGCTAATAATTTGATACAGAATAATCGAATTGAAATCCCAGAGTCTACCTCCTGGAGACCTTTGAATAGCTTCTTCCTAAAACCAACCGATACTGCGGAAATAAATAAATTTATACATGACCTGAAACCAAACTCGTCTCCAGGTGTGGATAACATTAGTGGAATATGTTTAAAAAAAATCTCAAGATTCATTGTTTCCCCTCTGGAAATCATTTTTAATAGGTGTTTTTTATTAGGATATTTTCCAAAGAAATTCAAGATAGCTTTAATTAAACCTATACCTAAATCCAAGGACCTTGCAAATCCTCAAAACTATAGACCTATTAGCTTATTAACCAATTTATCAAAAATTATGGAAAAAATTATAAAAGTTAGATTGATGGACTTTCTTAGAAAAAACAATTTCACTTCGAGTAACCAGTATGGTTTTCAAGAAGGTAAATCCACCAAAGATGCTGTCTTACACTTGACAAATTTAATAAATAAAATTTTTGTTAGTAATAGAAAAACACTTGCTATATTTTTGGACTTGGCTAAGGCCTTTGATTCTATACCACATTCTATCCTTTTTCATAAGCTAGAGTGTTGTGGAATAAGAGGAACAACAAAAGATATATTTGCAAGCTATTTGATAGATCGAATCCAAATTTTAACAATAAATGATAAAACTGACATTCAAAATATAAAAGAGTTTGGACTTCCACAAGGAACTGTTCTATCGCCGCTACTTTTTTTGATTTATGTCAATGACTTATTGAAAATTGATATTCCTAATGGTGTCACACTATCATTTGCCGATGACACTGCTCTAATCTTCTCAGGCTTAACATGGAATGAAACATTTAACTCTGCTAATCGTGGTCTTGAAATAGTTAAATCGTGGTTGAACAGCCATATTTTAACTCTAAATGCGAGTAAAACTAAATACATATATTTTTCCCCTAACATAAGTGGTCAGCCTCCTGATGAGCTTGAGCTGATAATACACTGTCATAGCAACATCACTGTTAACTGCACTTGTCCAATAATAGAAAGAGTTAAATCAATCAAATATTTAGGTGTTTCTGTGGATCAGCATATTAAATGGTACGTTCACATTCAGAATCTATGCTTCAAACTGAAATATTTAATAACAATTTTTTACAGAATTAACCAATTAAAAGACTTGATAATTTTGAGAACGATTTACTACGCTTATGCTCATTTACTTTTCCATTATAATATAGAAGTATGGGGAGCAGCGTATGACACTCATTTTAAAAAACTTTTTATAATACAAAAGCATATTATTAGAGCTGCGCTTGGAAGACCCAGACTCTATCCCAGCAGATTAATATTTGAAGAGATAGATCTACCAACGTTACGTCAAACTTATGTGACAAATTTAATTATTTTTATTAATAAAAATACACATCAATTTACCCGTCGCACAATCCCTTATAATATACGGCCAACTGTAGTGAATGCTTTCAATATTAACTTTACTTCATTAACATCTAGTAAACACCAATTTGAATATCAGAGTAATAAACTAATAAAATTCCGGAAGACTTTATTAAGGATAAAATAACAAAAACCAAATTGAGATTAATAAGATCTTGGGTAAAACAGAACTATTATTTTAAAATTGAGAATTTTGTTGGCTAAATCAACAATTTTTGGCAATATTAATTGTATAAAAATTATTAGAACTTGACAATTTATGTATTATTTTTCTGTGTATCTATATTTTGTTTATCAAGTACTTGACTATTGATAAAATTCAACATCCATAGATTATTTACCATATATCAACAGAATTGTATCATTTGTACTGCTGTTATTAGTTAAAAAATGTATTTCTTATTTTTAGAACTCGTGGCTGGAGCTCAAGGCTTCTTCTTCCAGTCACGCCAAAAACTATTGTAATTTAATGAATATTTTGTTTGTAAAAATATTTTTTGTATTTGGTAATAAATTCATATTCATATTCATTCATATATGGAATACTGAAAGTTTTAAGAGAATCTCACTATAGCAAACTTTGCATGGAACAATAAAATATCAGAGATTGACAATGGTGTAATAACCGAAACCGGTCTTTCTAAGTATCAATAAATCTGTGGTTTTTTGACAATTTCTCAGTCTTTTTCATTCAATACGAAACAATAAATATTGATTGAATTGTAACTGATTCATAAGGCGATTGTTTGAGATCACATAGAACAATGCATATCGTATTGTAACTGATTCAGTTAGCGATTGTTTGACTAGGCGATTGTGTAACTGGACGAAATGGGAGTGAATTTGAGTGAATGGGAGTGTGAAATGAGAGGGAAGAGTATGGTTGTAGATGTAGGAGTGAGAGAGTGGAGAGATATTGTAGAGAAATGTTTTTATTTGAGTAGCATACTACTATCATTCTCACTTATAAATAGGTTTGGAAAGTTTTGCTCTGGAATACAGGTTAACCACATTAGGGCACAAAAAAAGAGAGTGAAATAGGAAAGAGCAGTAATGAAAAAGGGAAGAAGTTTCACGTAGATTTTTTTCCATAATCATCTAGAGATCTAGACTATAATAAAGGAAAGAACTGGCCTATATAGTACGGGATAGGAAAATTATATGTTTGACGCATCATCTCGTCTGAACTACTGGACTGATTGACTTGAAATTTTGCATATAGGTTCTTAACTTACCGGGGATGGTTATAGGCATATTTTCAATTCTTCAAGATGTCATCAAATCAAGTTTTCAGTTTGTCAAGTTTAAAATACACACTTGCGGAGCACAGGTTACCTGCTAGTGAACAATAACATCTAAACGTTCAATTTTTTACTTTCCTTGCCCTATTACCATAGGTAAGAAAAGTATTGCTTTCCGAAAAAAATTAAGGTACCCCAATTTCTAAATTTCTTTACGTTTCAAGGTCCCCTGAGTCCGAAAAAGTGGTTTTTGGTTATTGGTCTGTATGTGTGTGTGTGTGTGTGTGTGTGTGTGTGTGTGTGTGTGTGTGTGTGTGTGTGTGTGTGTGTGTGTGTGTGTGTGTGTATGAGTGTATGTGCGTCTTTGTACACGATATCTCATCTCCCAGTTAACGGAATGACTTGAATTTTGGAACGTAAGGTCCTTACACAATAAGGATCCGACACGAACAATTTCGATCAAATGCAATCCAAGATAGCGGCTAAAATGGCGAAAATGTTGTCAAAAACAGGGTTTTTCGCGATTTTCTCAAAAACGGCTCCAACGATTTTGATCGAATTCATACCTGAAATAGTCATTGATAAGCTCTATCAACTGCGACAAGTCCTATATCTGTAAAAATTTCAGGAGCTCCGCCCCATCTATGCGAAGTTTGATTTTAGATTCCCAATTATCAGGCTTCAGATACAATTTAAATAAAAACAAATAAGTGGAAAAGATTCAGCATGAAAATCTCTACAATTTATGTTCAGTAACATTTTCACCTAAAATTAAAAATAAACTCGAAAATCGAGAAAATGTGATTATCCAATTGCAAACTATTGGCCACTGTTGATTCTATTTAATGATTCACTATGAAGAGATAGCAGACCTCGTGTGTCTCCAGCGTTATTACCCTGTCACCAGCTGGCTCTAATCTTTGAATAGTAGACTTGAGATGCGCGGGAACACTAGCGTCAGGTGATCAATTTTTATAACGGCAAGGAAAGTTGTGTGAGTGCGCCACACCAGATTTTTTCATAAAGGTCCTATTCCCAATGTTATTCTTAACCACAATACTCTCAAAATGTGATCAAAATCAGAAACAATGTAGAAAGATATTTGAGCATTTCATTGAAATAACACCAATTCTATTCTTCAACTATTCATAATAATAATAAATACTGAAATCAGAAATCTGGAATTGAAATTCCATACTTGGCTTTTGCAGATGATTTAGTCATCTTTGCAGGGTCAGAGGAGAATGCAAGAAAACAAATTGAAACTTTAAAAGAAGTCGCAGAAAAGATTGACTTATTGATTTCCTTTGAAAAGACAGTTTTTACCACAAGTCCCAATCTCAAGCTGGAGAAACTTGAAACAAAGTATGGGAAAGTAAATAGCGTCGCATCCTTCAAATATCTTGGAGAATTTATTTCTGAGAAGGAAGCCCTAAGAGAGAGAGTGAAAAAAGCACAAAAGGGATTTGGCTTGGAAACATGTACAACAAGAAGTGTATCTCAATAAAATCCAGGGTACGACATTACAACACAGTAATTAAACCCATGTTTCTGTATGCAAGTGAAACTTTAACTTTGAACACCAAACTGGATATTGAGGATTTATGTCGTGTGGAGAGGAAAATAATCAGGAGAATAATTGGCCCAAGGAAAACGAATGAAGGCTATAGGCTGCAGAAGAACTGCGTTGTGGAAAAATACTCAAAAGTATCTGCCGATATCAAAAGGAGGAGATTAAAATTCTTTGGACATTTGATGAGACTGCCGGGGGATCGAATGACAAAGAGAATCCTACTTTTTGTGAAGAGCAAAAATACGGGGGGAAATTGGATTAAAAATGTACAGAAGGACTTATCTGATGCAGGAATTGATGATGACATAATATTTGACAGAAACCAATTTAGAAGGAGTGATGCAAAGTGGGAAATACGCCCCGTGGAAATTAAGAGGAGAAACGTAGTCTTTTCCCAAGAAAGAAGAGAGGCTATATCGGCTAGAATGAAAATTTTTTTGGAATAATCGTAGAAATAAGGATCTAGTACGGCATCCAAAGTAAATACTTAGCGATTTCCATACAAGAGAATTTGACGCATAATAATAATAATAATAATAATAATAAATACTGAGGGTGAAGCCCATAATTATAATCTCTTAGGTTTGTGCGTGGGTAATGAATGAGAGGGATGATGATGAGAGATGACGACAACTTTTATGGTAGTCGGGACGGACGTCTTATCGTCTCCTGCGAAAGACGGGAATTCAACCAATTTTAACCAATTTCTCAAATATATCTCAAGAAAATATTGTTGAATAGTGTAAAATTTCATGAAAAATCTGATTTCTCATTATTAGTGTTCTCTTCTCATCCACAGGTCCAATTCATTATTGGTTTCAATACAATCATAGAGAAACAATAACTTAGCATAAGTAGATTTCCCATGGCATAGGGCGTTTATGTCGTAACTTTTACTGTTATCTCAAGCCGATAGCCCACGTAGTTCTTTCCCGTGAAGCTTTATGACGCTGGTAGTCTCTCATATTGTGCCGTTCATACACTCTTACCCGTTCAAAACAGTAAAAATCAACAATAATCGGCTTGGGATAACAGTAAAAGTTGCGACATAAACGCCCTATGCCATGGGATATCTACTTACGCTATTATTGTTTCTCTATGATACAATTCTGTACCAATCTTACAATTTCCTATGGATAGGAATAGCATACAAATGAGAGTTCAAATTTCTCGAGGAATTCTCCAATCAAATTGTTCTATTGTCAAGCAGCAGCAGCGTTCAAGTTTATTGCAAAATCATCAAAATAATGATAATGACAGTCAACGCGTGATTTTTCACACAGCTGCTGTTATCAGTCAGCTGATTGGGTATTTCATCACAACATTTCAACAGGAAGACCATTTCAAAAAGATGGATTTACTGGAATTAATCAGGATTGAAAATAACCCGGCTTTTTTGCAACCGGCACTAAGTACCTGATTGAATGATTACAAAAGTTCAACAGCTGAGTCATAATTTTAACACAGTCCCACACACATGTACTCGCTCACTCACTTCCATCACCAACAGACGACAAAATAATTATCAGCTGTTTTTCCAAGGGAGAATAATAATTATCTTTTTAATGTCCTTTAGCGAGTTTTCCCAGGAATGAGACCTAGTGCAATCGAATCTTTATATTATAAACCTACTATGTTCAGAATTTCGTGAGAATCGTTAGAGCCGTTTTCGAGATCCGGTGAAATACAAACATATAAACATCTAAACATTATTATAAACAGAAGTTGCTGGTTTACTAGTATAGGATATGGCTTTCATCGCCAGAGAAATCCTTTTGGATATTCTGCCTGGCCTTATTACCCAATGTCATTTCCTACTCACACTCAAGTTTGTAGGTTATATATAGGGTTCTTCAAGATTTATCCCAATTAATTCTGCTAACAATTCATTCTTGTTACAATGATATCGGAATCATAATTTCATAAGAATATTTTTATGAATTCTTAGACGTTCATACAGAAGATCTACCATGTCGAGATTTTTAACTTACATATTTTTGAGTAGATTATACGATATTTATCCAACGGTTTTAATGATAGAAAGTTCCAAGGTTATTGACCTTGGAATAGAACTACTCAATTAACTGCAAAACCAGATAATTTCTCAACTATTCTGGCTTTAAAGTAATTTGTTTCCTCAATATGTAGCAAAGTAGTAAGAGAGAAATTAGCAGTCTTAATTTTTTCAAGCACACCACTCATCAAATTCTCATCATAATTTTCCCAGTTTTGAAGAAATTGAGTGCACTTATCAGAGATTTTTTCGATGACATGATCTGTAATAAATTCTTAAATAAAGACATCACCTTGTCCCCTATGCGTCAAGTTTTACCGGTTTTTTGTGTCGCAACTGGTGCAGTCTGATGTGGTCAAAATTTGTAACATTCTTTCTAATGAGACACGAAGATTTTGGTGATATTGATGAGAGTCTGTGACATTGAAAAAAAATTACGAAATAAACGATATAACACGTATCCATCACACTATAGGCTATTCTCCTTCATACACGATGTTAAATAGAGAAAAGATAGTGTGAGAAGATTGTAGAATTCATTCAAAACTTGGAAGTTTCGTATCAAATTTTGGTGTTGTGTATCAAGTTGAGATGATACTGTATCATATTGTGTTGATACTGTATGATGTGTGGTGATACTGTATCATTTTGTGGTGATGCTATAGAGAAAAGGTTGCATGATAAGATATCCCATGGTGTGGAGCTTTCTCTTCTCCTTTTCTCTACTCTTCTTCTTCTTTTTCTTCTTCTTCTTCTTCTTCTTCTTTCTTCCCCTGTCTTCTCCGTCTACTAGTTCTTCACCCAATCATCGAACTACTATTTTCACAAAATCCTTCTTAGTCAGTGCCTGTCGTGCATGGAATGCACTTCCTGTTTCTATCAGGTCCATCGAGAGCCGAGCGAGCTTCATCCTGACTTTAAAAAAACATATTTTGGAACAAATGACTGAAACCCCAAGAACTATCACATGACAACCATCCCACCAATATAAACCTTTAAACCTGTTATAGAAAGAATTGTATATATTTATTATATAAACTCATGTTATTTTAATTATCCACTGCATACTACTGTATATTACTGAAAGTTGATAACCCTGATCTACTATCAGCCTACTTCATTTTATTAATCAATAATTTGATCTCATCTACCTATATAATTATTTTACTTTATCGATTTTCTGGTTTTTTAAATACCTTTTTTTAGCACTACAGCCCAATATGAGCTCTGGCCGCCTCCACTACAGCTCTCCACGCTTCTCGGTCCTCTGTTAATTGTCTCCATCCTCTATATCCCATTTTTTGGAGATCGTCTCTCACTTCATCTTCCCATCTTATTCTCGGCCTTCCTATCTTTCTTCTTGAATGTAGCCTCTCCTTGAATATTATTTTAGGCATTCTGTTTTCGTTCATTCTACAGATATGTCCAAACCATCTAAGCCGCTGTGCCTTAATAAACTTTACAATATTTCGGCCTTCTATCAATGCCTCGAGCTCTGAATTAGTTCTTCTCCTCCACTCCTCTCCTTCTTTAACTGGACCATAAATCTTTCTTAAGATTTTCCTTTCAAAAACGCCTAAATGGTTTTTGTCTTCTTTTGTTAACGTCCAAGATTCACAGCCGTACGTTACAACAGGTCGAATTAGGCTCTCATATATTTTAAGTTTCGTGTTTCTATTTTTAAATACCTATTCATATTAATTAAAACTTTTACAAAATTTCCATTAATAAATAAATGCTTAGTTTAATTGATGAAATTAACGTTTTGGTAGAGAGCTACTTGGGAGGATATTTTTAATATTTTTTCCGAAGAATGGACATTGATGTGTCCAAAGCTCCGCCAATTTATGGAGATGCATAACAATATAATTATCTATAGATATTATATTACAAATTGCTTTTTCATATCATATACAGTTCAATAATCATTTTCTAAGTCTAAGTCATGTAAATTCATCTATAATTTTGCTGTATTGTAAGCTATTGTATATAAATGTATAAGCCATTATATATTGTAATCTAGCCTACATAAATGAAGTACTCAATCAATCAATCAATCTACTTTTCATTGGAGTGTATTCTTTATGAAAATTTCCCATCTAACAACTTCTCAAATACACACTATTGTGTAATATCATAGACTAAAAATACTGTTATGTTAAATTTTTATTTTTAACAGTATTTATTTTTCTTTTATTTATTTGTCTGTGGAAATATTTATTATCAGTCACAAGTTGTAATGATCTTGAATCATTCTTCGACTACAAAATCACTCTTAGAAAAGGAGGAAAAGTTCAACTGACCTCAAATAGTGATAATCCAGAAATAATTGGACCTACTTCTATTCTCACAGCTGACTGCAACTACTTTTGATAGTTTGCTCTCTTATGAAAGCTCGCTTGCTTTTGATAGTTTACATACTCGAACTAGTTTCTATCGTTAGCCTAGAAACTATAATTGAATAGTGCAATGATGTTTTGACCAGAAATACCGAGTTCTAGAAGCAAGATTATTATCAATACAATAAAAGCAAAAATGGGACTAATAAAACCAGATTGATATTATGAAACACTAAAAATTCCAACTCTCCTGTGAATATGGTAGAACATTGGAGATAATATTATTGCATTATTTCTAAAGAAGGAAAGATCTCAGACCAGATTTGGTAGGTATCTGATCTGAGATTTTGTAGTCCACATATTCAACAGCAGAAATTTGCTCTGGAACTATGTGTTCCTTTTCAAGCATAATACGCCTCCATTATAATTATTTTATTTTATAGAACCACTATCTCTCGAAATTTGATTGAAATAGTATTTTTAATAGGTATTTATAATCATTTAGTTCTAGGTAAAAGCTATACTTTCCAGAATGTTATAAAGAGTTTGTTCAATCAATGAAAATCTCATTTCAAGTGGTAATGATTTGATCTTAGAAGTAGTAGTCGACATTTATGATAGATTTTTATCTTAAGGTCATCTTGATTATTATTTTCAACGATCAATTTCCAAACTTTCATTAAATTTGATCTATGATTGAAAGCTTTATGTTTGTGTTGATATAATATGATAGCTGAAATGATAGTTTGGAACTCAGATAACAATCAAACTCATTAATTGAAATGTCTATAGCGGGGACCACGTTATAATGGCAGTATTTGATTAACACTGGTGTTGCTATCCTTGTCTATCATTCGACAAAGCAGGATAGCGCTACCTTTTCAAACTCCCGCAAAGTTGCCAGCTCTTTATTGAACAATGTGGAAATATAATCAATTAACAGAATATTACATCTCGATTTTGAAAATTAATTCTTATATCATATCGTTGGAAAGAATATAATTTCTTGACGGATAAAAAATACAAGTGATTATTTCAAACAATAATGAACAGTTAATATTACATCAGATATAAGGGTATCAGCTCAAGAATAGTATAACGATAGTATAATAGTATACTATCCTTGGTATCAGCTATCCTCTATAGAAGGTAGTGGCAAGATTGATTGATTGATTGATTGAGTACTTTATTTATGTAGATTACAATATATACTGGCTTATACACTTATATACAATAGCTTACAATACAGCAAAATTATAGATGAATTTACATAATATAGACTAAGAAAATAATTATTGAACTGTATATGACATGAAAAAGTAATCTGTAATATAATAACTATAGATAATTATATTGTTATGCATCTACATAAATTGGCGGAGCTTTGGACATATCAATGTCCATTCTTCGGAAAGAATATTAAAAATATCCTCCCCACTAACTCTCTACCAAAATACTCTCTACCAAAACTCTCTACCAAGACAGAGAATCGGCAACGTTGTCCTCCCATCATTCATTCACAACTGCAATCAAAACGTCAACCTCACTGCAGCGAGAATCAAAATTACAAGCCTATAATTAATATAATTCTATATAATAACTATATTATTCTATATAAAATACTATTGTTATTAATATTGATTCATACAATGAGTACATAATCAAAATGATAGGGAGAGAAAAAATAAGGTAACCTTGTGCTATTCCTCTCCCAAATTTAGATAAGGTTACAAAATAGTCCAAAATAGGTTAGGTCTTGTAGTTGTTCACTTCACAAAATTTCTAGTCCTTAATTATTTTCACACAGTAGATTTTAAAATTTAGATGCTTCAAAGAAATATTTTACATTATTTAATTATTCAGAATTATTACACAACTTACAGGAAAGTACCACAGGCTTATAAGCCCAAAACTGTTCCAGTTCTTATTTATACAACAGTACAAATTTAGCTAGGTTATGTATCACTTAACATTCTTCAATTACACACTCAATCTACCATTCAAAACACACAAAAATCATTTTTAGATTGAAAAAATACTTCTAAATAAATACGTCTAATACCTTCTTCTATCATCAATAAAGTAGGAAATATTCACATATTAAAGAAATAATTTTGCAGGACAACAAAACAAACTTAATATTCAATATTCAAGTATATTTTTACTTTCCTTGCCCTATTACCATAGGTAAGGAAAGTATTGTTTTCCAAAAAAATTTAAGGTACCCTAATTTCATGTTTTCTATACGTTTCAAGATCCCCTGAGTCCAAAAACATGATTTTTAGGTGTTGGTCTGTGTGTGTGTGTGTGTGTATGTGTGTGTGTGTGTGTGTATGTGTGTGTGTGTGTGTGTGTGTGTGTGTATGTGTGTGTATGTCTGTGAACACGATAACTCCATTCCTAATTAACCGATTGACTTGAAATTTGGAACGTAAGGTCCTTACAATATAAGGATCCGACACGAACAATTTCGATCAAATCCGATTCAAGATGGCGGCTAAAATGGCGAAAATGTTGCCAAAAACAGGGTTTTTTGCGATTTTCTCGAAAACAGCTCAAACGATTTTGATTAAAGTTATACCTAAAATAGTCATCGATAAGCTCTATTAACTGCCACAAGTCCCATATCTGTGAAAATTTCAGGAGCCCCGCCCCATCTTCGCAAAGTTTGATTTTAGGTTCTCAATTATCAGGCTTCAGATACAATTTGAACAAAAAATTTTGAGTGGAAAAGATTGAGAATGAGAATCTCTACAATTAATGTTCAGTAACATTTTCACCTAAAATCAAAAATAAGCTCGAAATTCGAGAAAATGTGATTATCCAATTGCAAACTGTTGGCAACTGTTGATTCTATTAAATGATTCACTAAGAAGAGATAGCAGACCTCATGCGTGTCTCCAGCGTTATTGCCCTGTCACCAGCTGGCTCAAATCTTCGAATAGTAGACTTGAGATGCGCAGAACACTAGCGTCAGGTGATCAATTTTCATAACGGCAAGGAAAGTTGTGTGAGTGCGCCACACCAGATTTTTTTTAGATAGAAAAAATACTTCTAAATAAATACGTCTAATACCTTCTTCTATCATCAATAAAATAGGAAATATTCACATATTAAAGAAATAATTTTGCAGGACAACAAAACAAACTTAATATTCGATATTCAAGTTTATTTTTAAACTTAAAATATAGAATATGGATCCTTCAAATTAGCACTCAACTATAAACGTTCCTAAAATCGTCTATAAAAACGGTTCAGAAAGTTGAATAATATGAAAATGTAAGATGTAACAAAATCAGTACTAGACGCTTGAAAATACTTCACAATCATCCAGATCCGGAGTTTTGAGCAGAAATTAAGCCACAAAAGGCGGGTTTACTTGATAGAAGCACCAGATGTCCAAAGTCCTCCGCGTCGATGCACGCTAAGCACAAAACTTGATCTACCAATACCGAAACCAGAATTCGTATGTCCTACATACATCTCAACTTTGTCTGAAAAAAAAATTGAAACAACGTAACAATAAAATCAGCGAACCCGTAATAAGGTTATAGAGTGGCATTCACGTTTAACTGACAGCATGCTTTACGAAAATGACAATTATGATTTCCATTCAATTGATACTGCCAGTTGAAAATGAAACTCACTATAGACGCTGCTCTTATGTAATTGTATGAGAATAATTCAGATGTAGTCTATAGCATAGTGATTGGGTATCGCTTTTAAATTTCAGCCATAATTTTATTGAAAGTGTGTCAAAAAAAGAACTCAATTTTCTTCATCGATTTATACTTTCCAAGATACTCATGTTTCTGCTGTGACTTTTTTCTCCTTCATCATCTCCTTCGAAGTCATAGTAAAGTAGTATTTTCAATATAAGTAGTCAATATATAATTCTTTCTTCTTCTTTCTTCTTCTTCTTCTTCTTCTTCTTCTTCTTCTTCTTCTTCTTATTCATGAACAATGAGGAAATGTCACCTACATGGAAGCCACCTCCATGGATAACCCATTCCATGAAGTGACTTGGAATTCGATAAAATTTTGTAGTTTCAACAAATCTATAATAATCGAAATTTATATGTTTACTTATAAACATACTTCGAGGGGTTGTGTTTCTCTGGAATGAACAATGGGGAATGTCACCTCCATGGATAACCAATTCCATGGAGGTGACATAGAATTCAATAAAATTTTGTAATTTCAACAAATTATTATAAATAGAATTTGTATGTTCACTTATCAACATACTTTGAGGGTAATGTTCCTCCGGAATGAACAATGAGGATGTCACCTCCATGGATAACCCATTCCATGGAGATTACTTGATCTCCATGGAGGTGACTCACAATTCAATGAAATAATGTAGTTTCAGCAAATTTATAATGATGAAGAGTGTATGTTTACTTATTAACATACTTTGAGGGTTTTGTTACTCTGGAATAGACAATGAGAAAATGTCACCTTCATTGATAACCCATCACATGGAGGTGACTCAGAATTCAATGAAATTATAATAAGAAAAATTGTATGTTTACTCATTAACATACTTCGAGGATCATGTTTATCTGGAATGAACAATGAGGAAATGTTACCACCATGGATAACACATACCATGGAGGTGACTGAATCTCCATGGAGGTGACTTAGAATTCAATAACATTTTGTAGTTTTACCAAATTTATATTAATCAAAATTGTATGTTTACTTATCAACATACTTTGAGAGTTTCGTTTTTCTAGAATGGACAATGAGGAAATGTGACCTCCATGGATAACCCATTCCATGGAGGTGACTAAATCTCCAAGGAGGTCACTTAGAAATCAATCGTCGAGTCCTTGAAGTCCGTCAATTCCGTCAATCGTCGTGACAATCATTGATTGCAAAGCCAAATTTCTAACAGTTTGAATGCTTATAAATAGTTTAAAACGTCATAGAAACAAATTAAATGAATCTGATTGGAAATTTCTTCGTCTTTCCAACCATATCCCTAGAATTAGATTTTTACTAATAAGTCTCTAGTTATTGATAGAAAAACTAAAATTGATATCAGAAAATTTTACTGGACATTTTTGTTGCAAATTTCATGTAGAATCTTAGGTAGAATCATGTAGCCTATAATTTTTCATGTAGGACTTAGCATAGAGAAACAATAGCATAAGTAGATATCCCATAGTATAGGGCGTTTATGTCGCAACTTTTACTGTTATTTCAAGCCGATAATTCATGTAATTCTTTCTCGTGAAGCTGTGTGACACTGGTAGTCTCTTATATTGTGCCGTGCATACACTCTCACCCCAACAAAACAGTAATATTCGACAGTAATCGGCTTGAAATAACAGTAAAAGTTGCTACAAAAACGCCCTAAACCATGGGATATCTACTTATGCTATTGTTTCTCTATGGTCTTAGGCTGTTAGTCTACACTTTTTGTGGGACACTCTGTATAAGAATGAGGGATCTATTAGGTAATAGAACAAAGTTGTTCATAGCAAAGTTAATGGCTAGGATTCACAGTAATTGACAGTTCCAATGAATGTTATATCATCTGCTTGAATCTTGGTCACTAATTGAAAGATTTAGCTATTGAACGATTTACCTCTGTCTCTTTTTACAAAATGGCTGTGGTACGGATTTGAAGACCAAGTCGTTTAATACACATGGCAATGTGGGTCAGAGTTGAGAAACAGTTTAAAGTGTCTTTATAGTGCCTGGTATTTATAGTATCTCTTCTTAGGGAGACAGAGTGTGTGTTTTCATGAGATTGATTGATTGAGTACTTTATTTATGTAGATTACAATATATACTGGCT